>NC_083574.1:71598153-71898153 GCF_027579695.1 Neoarius graeffei | reverse complement strand
GTGAGTTTTATATTGACATAGACTGAGAGACTGCCTTTCTCCAAGAAAGAAGCCCCTGACCACATGAACATAGGAAAAAGCCTTCTGGAGGAACCTTTATGCTCATACAAGGCAAAGATTGACTTGTTTGGCCACAACGACCTGAGGTATGTTTGGAGGGGTAAAGGTGAAGCATTCAACCCCAAGAACACTATCCCAACCATGAAGCATGGTCAAATCAAGTGGATGGAATAATGAAGAACTACCTTGGAATTCTTCAGCATAACCTCAAACCATCAGATAGACGGGTGAAACTTGGGCACAACTGGGTGTTCCAACAGGACAAAGACCCCTTATACATCAAACCTGATTTGTGGAATGGATAAAGCAAGTTAATATTAAGCTTATGGAATGGTGTTCTCAAAGTCCTAAGCTCAACCCTAGTGAAAATACATATCTGGACTGTGCCTTGATATTACCAACAGCAATGACAAGAAAGGGTCCAGTTTGGTATGGTTTTGTCCCCCCAAGTGTAAATACAAATTTCAAGACATTTGAAATCAAAATTTCTGGATGTGAATTTGAGTTTTGGCCCTCAATAGTGTCAACTTGAATTACTTTTATAGTACTTTTAATTATTTGTGTAAGATTCTCATGAATTCAGAAAAAAAATGAATACAGTACTTTTTTCATAAAGTCAAACAATCCTAGTCCTTTATTTTTTATCTTTTAGGCTTTAATGGATTTCACATTTGATAGAAAATTGGCAGATTTGTGTAGCTACTCAGTGCCTCAAATGTGTTTTTTCACATCACCTTAAATACATCACTATTAGTCTTGTTTGATAGACTAACATATTTAGTTGGTCAGTTAATAAAGATTGGATAGTGGGGAATATGTACTGTGTTTCCAATGATATGTAAGATACGTAATTTTTAAATATCAGGCATCTATAGCAAGTGAGTGAAAACACTATTAATGATCAGTAACTATGCATCAAATTCTTAATTCCATTTGCGTACTATTTTCAAATATTACCTTTATCATCAGAATGTTCATTGATGGCAAAAATATGGTTGGTTTTGATTGGTTGGTGAAGATTGTGATGTAGGACCCATCTATACTGCACAATTACTGTAGTGTGTGTGCGCAAGCACATACAGAAATGTTGGGATGTGCTGGTGTATTTGGGTGCGGGTATCCCAGAAAGTGCACTCCATTAGACCCCCCCCCCCCCCCCATGTGCTTTCATTAGATCTGTTCTGACATGGTGTCTATACTTGTATCTGCCTTAAAAAAAAAAAATGAACAGCATGTGTAACATTGGTGTTGTAACACTCTGCCCTGCTGGTGTTCTTGGTTTGTTGGGCTGTGTACTTCTTCCGATGCTCTGAGGCAGAGATAATGAGCAGCAGTTGCATGTTATAAAAAGTGAAATGTATTATATAAATACAGTATGAGAACAAGGTTCCTTGAGGGAGGGAGGGAGGGAGGGAGGGAGGGAGGGAGAGAGAAGGACACTGCAGCACTGCTCAGGTTCACTTTAATAAAACAGACAAAAGGATGAAGGGCAAGTTATTCATATCCACTGAGGGAGAGGGAGGTGGACAAGAAAAAGATGGAATTGAGCATGTAGAGTTGGTGAAGGAAGGAAGGCAATTAAGTGATTGTAGGAGAGAGAAAGAAAAGAGGAGAAAGGTGAAGTGATGGAGATATAGTCAAGGGAAGATAAAAAAAAGGAGATCGGGGTGAACAAATTAGTAGCCTGGATGCATAGAATTAACAGTGTCTTTTTTTTCTCATTCTTTTGTCCTCCCAGTTCATTTGCTTTTACCGTGTTCACATTAGTGAACGATAAGCCAGTCATGTTGTTTGTAGCTTGTCTCTGTGTATCCTGTTGTTAATAAATTTTTTATGTACTGTTCTTTTTAGGTTTCTGACTGAATGATGAGGGTTAATTGAAGAAAAATATAGCCATAACATAATTAGGCTCTTGGGCTAATTATGTTAACCAGGACACGATCAAGCTAGCGAACATTAGATTAAATATTAGATTGCGTACATCAGTAAGCAAAGATGCTAACAAGCTAGCTAACATTAGGCTAAAAAATTAGATAAGGCTATATAACTAGGACTTATCATGGGTGGGTTTCCCAAAAGCCTCTTAACGCTAACAGCATCTTAACTAGGAGACTGTTCATTGTAATGCTCGCTCTACCATTTAACGATAATCTTTGTGCTACAATGCTTTTGGGAAACCCGCCCCCAGTTCAGTGAATATTAGCTTGATCATGCTGATAATATCCCATTATTTTATTGTTCATAAATATTATAATTTGCATTCTGTAAATATCGATTTATGGTTTAAAACATCTAAATAAGTATCTGTCCTTTTAATTCATAAATATTATATATTTGAAAGTTTTCTACTTAAAAACAAAAGGGGGGGGGGGGTTCAACCTATCTTTGTCTTAAAGGAACAGTCCACCGTACTTCCATAATGAAATATGCTCTTATCTGAATTGAGACGAGCTGCTCCGTACCTCTCCGAGCTTTGCGCGACCTCCCAGTCAGTCAGACGCAGTCAGACGCGCTGTTACTCCTGTTAGCAATGTAGCTAGGCTCAGCATGGCCAATGGTATTTTTTGGGGCTGTAGTTAGATGCGACCAAACTCCTCCGCGTTTTTCCTGTTTACATAGGTTTATATGACCAGTGATATGAAACAAGTTCAGTTACACAAATTGAAACATAGCAATTTTCTATGCTATAGAAAGTCCGCACTATAATGACAGGCGTACTAACACCTTCTGTGCGCTTCGGCAGCACATTGATATCTGAGCTCCGTATCAATGCGCTGCCGAAGCACGCAGAAGGTGTTAGTACGCCTGTCATTATAGTGCGGACTTTCCATAGCATAGAAAATTGCCACGTTTCAATTTGTGTAACTGAACTTGTTTCATATCACTGGTCATATAAACCTATGTAAACAGGAAAAACGCGGAAGAGTTTGGTCGCATCTAACTACAGCCCCCAAAAATACCATTGGCCATACTGAGCCTAGCTACATTGCTAACAGGAGTGATAGCGCGTCTGACTGCGTCTGACTGACTGGGAGGTCGCGCAAAGCTCGGAGAGGTACGGAGCAGCTCGTCTCAATTCAGATAAGAGCATATTTCATTATGGAAGTACGGTGGACTGTTCCTTTAAATAATCCATACTTGGTCAAAGTATCATTCTCTTGTGATTTATAGATGTTGAAATAATACAATTGTAAATCCATAGGAGCAGGAAAATGTTTTAAAGGTAGCAACATTTTTAAGAAGTAGACCTTGATGCCAATGGCACTGACAGGGATGCCTCTATCACCAAGTCTATTCCTTCTTGGTATGAATTTGTAAGCCTGAAATTCCCTTAAAATACATTTCAAACAGATAAGAAACTATTGAAGAAAGCCTATTTCAGACATTTTGATCTTACTTGATCCTGTTTAGATCATTTCCAAAATTTATTCATTTCATCTGCTTGTTGAAATGGTTCAATTCCATGTAAATCCTAAAAACATTCAGCCACTTGTTCTTGAGATATCACAGTAATGACAATCTTAGATGGATGCACAGACCCAAAAGCATAATACCTCCACCACCTATCAGAGGTATAAAAATTCTAGTGGGGAAGTAGGTATCCCGTATTTTTCCCGATTAAAAGTGACAACCCTATGTATGAGCTCACCAGAGGCACCACCATTTATCTTTGAACTTATAGGAGCCAAATTTAGTTTAATCTTGCTTTTGTTAGAGACTTATATTTTGCTTTAGCTTTACTGGCACTTAGTTTGGAGCTTTTATTTTGACATAGTCTTAGGTCACCTGTTCAGTTAAAAGATGGTGTCTTCCATGTGCTCAAGCTAGTCTCACCCTGTGTTCAAAATCAATATATATATATATATATATATATATATATATATATATATATATATATATATATATAGTTGCAAGGAGAAAGCCACTGCTCTCCAAAAAGAACATTGCTGCTCATCTGCAGTTTGCTAAAGACCATGTGGATAAGTCAGATGGCTATTGGAAAAATGTTTTGTGGACGGATGAGACCAAAATAGAACTTTTTGGTTTAAATGAGAAGCGTTATGTTTGGAGAAAGGAAAACACTGCATTCCAGCATAAGAACCTTATCCCATCTGTGAAACATGGTGATGGTAGTATCATGGTTTGGGCCTGTTTTGCTGCATCTGGGCCAAGACGGCTTGCCATCATTGATGGAACAATTAATTCTGAATTATACCAGTGAATTTGAAAGGAAAATGTCAGGACATCTGTCCATGAACTAAATATCAAGAGAAGGTGGGTCATGCAGCAAGACAACAACCCTAAGCACACAAGTCGTTCTACCAAAGAATGGTTAAAGAAGAATAAAGTTAATGTTTTGAAATGGCCAAGTCAAAGTCCTGACCTTAATCCAATCGAAATGTTGTGGAAGGACCTGACGTGAGCACTTCATTTGAGGAAACCCGCCAACATCCCAGAGTTGAAGCTGTTCTGTACAGAGGAATGAGCTAAAATTCCTCCAAGCCGGTGTGCAGGACTGATCAATAGTTACCGGAAATGTTTAGTTGCAGTTATTGCTGCACAAGGGGGTCAAACCAGATACTGAAAGCATGGCATGCACACCATTATTGTTCAGTGTTCTCCTGATGGTGGACCCATGAACATTAGCCAATGTGAGAGAGGCCTTCACTTGCTTAGAAGTTACCCTGGGGTCCTTTGTGACCTTGCTGACTATTACACACCTTGCTCTTGGAGTGATCTTTGTTGGTCGACCACTCCTGGGGAGGGTAACAATGGTCTTGAATTTCCTCCATTTGTACATAATCTGTCTGACTGTGGATTGGTGGAGTCCAAACTCTTTCGAGATGGTTTTGTAACCTTTTCCAGCCTGATGAGCATCAACAATGCTTTTTCTGAGGTCCTCAGAAATCTCCTTTGTTCGTGCCATGATATGCTTCCACAAACATGTGTTGTGAAGATCAAACTTTAATAGATCCCTGTTCTTTAAATAAAACAGGGTGCCCACTCACACCTGATTGTCATCCCATTGATTGAAAACACCTGACTCTAATTTCACTTTCAAATTAACTGCTAATCCTAGAGGTTCACATACTTTTGCCACTGAGATATGTAATAATGGATCATTTTCCTCAATAAATAAATGACCAAGTATAATATTTTTGTCTCATTTGTTTAATTGGGTTCTCTTTATCTACTTTTAGGACTTTGTGAAAATCTGATGTTGTTTTAGGTCATATTTATATGCAGGGGAAAAAATATATATACACACACACACACACACACACACACACATACACACACACACGAGGTACATCGCAAAGTAAGTATGTTTTTACAGTTTTTATATTGGCGCACTGATTGTGCCTGAATCCTGCTGCAGGTGGCACGTGGGAGAGTCTATCTGATGCATAAGCCAAGGCGCACAGGTGTGACGCACTTGCATGAAATTAGTATAAAAATTAATATAGATATAAATATCTTATGCCAAATTATGTTTTCGGTCATATTTATGCAGAAATATAGAATATTCTAAAGGGTTCACAAACTTTCAAGCACTGCTGTAAAAGCAATATCACACCTGCAATTGTGCGGTTATACCGACTTGCTCAGCCTGTATCTTTATGCCTACAGCTAATTCACAGCTGTGCTGATATTCAGTATAACCACACTCTTGCTTGTGCGATATTGCTTAAGTAAAATATAAATATAGGCATTACCTAAAAGCGGAGCTCCCGATGAGTGTTAAATGTGTTAGTAAATAATCCCACATTTATTTTTTTTTAAAGAACAAATTAAAAATAAGCGTTGGATAAAACCCATCTATTTTATGTAAGTAAAGATACAAATTTTGTTGTTTGGTGGTCGTGTTTTGAGATATGTTGCCTTGCTTACGATCGGGTACCCTGTGGTGTTACATGTACATCGTTGGTATGTATATACAGTACATACACAGGGGAAGCCATGGTCTAAAGGTTGGAGAAGCAGCTTTGGGACCAAAAGGTCACCGGTTTAATTCCCTGGACCAGCTGTAGGGCTCTAGTGCCCTTGAGTAAGGCACCCCAACTGCTCCCTGGGTGCTGCAGCACAGCTTCCCACTGCTCTGGGTGTGTGCACTCACATCCCCAGACAGGTTAAATGCAGAGAAACAATTTCACTATGCTCTAGTGACGAATAAAGGCTTAACACCCCCCCCACACACACACACACAAAATTAATTAATTAATTAATTAATTAATTAATTAATTAATTAATTAATTAAAATTTGCCATACGGCCATCATGTGGTTGTAAAAGTCATCAAAAATTATGTCGATGCTTCGTGTGCAGGGAGCTCTGCTAGAACACATTGTGAAAATTGGTGGCTTGTTTTACGTTACATGCCAGGCATCATATTAGCTATTAGCAGTGCAAGCTAAGTGTACTAGGTATAAATACACACCAGAGACTACAGTGATTTCTGCTGCTACTTTTCAATCTTTCAACCAAACAGGATAAGATGAAAATGATTATACAAGACTATAAGGAATTATTTATGCCGCTCATTTGGATTTGTCACTGATTCAGTTTCATACTGAATTGCATAAAATTGAGAAAATTCTCAACTCGCTTGTTGAGCTGTTGGTTTGTGGCTTAGCTCAGTGCCGCACAGAGACATACAAACTGAACACTCACGTGTATGTTGTCATGCACAAGAGTCTCTATTAATGGATTTACTAGATGACAAAAGTTACCACTTTTTTTAAGCTGGTCAGTTAGGTTTTTAGCCAATCAAAACCTGAGACTGGGCACACTGAGATGTTCATATGCCTGGTGGGCTAGCTAATGAATTTGATTTAAACACCCCGAACAAGTAAGATGGAGTGATTGGTTAAAGCAAGAAGAGGAGAAAAGATGTTGATGGAAGAGTTAAGAGAAAAGGGGAGAAAGTGAAGAGGAAGACTGAGTTGTGGAGAGAGAGACAGGAGGAGGAAAAGAAAAGGGATAAAGTGATGAAGGGGGAAAAGAGAGACAATCATGGAAAGAGATGTAGATGGTATAAAAGCGAGGCATAAGAGGGATCAAGTGAAGGAAGTATATGTGATTGAGATGGTGGAAGAGAGGAAAGAGTGATGAAGAGGAAGTAAGGGAGAGAGAGAAGGTGTGACCTCATTAGAGTCCTTCAGACAAAGGGGAATGGCACTGGAGGTTGAGCAAGAGAACTAAAAAGGGAGCAGGGGTGCTTTTTATGGATACTCAGCAATATGAGTGTGCACTTATGAAGCTATTTACTGGGTGATTTTGTAGTAGAATAAGTGTGCTTGAAAAAATGAAGTAAAAAAAAGTGCATTTAGGGTGATTAGGATATCTGTCCTGCAATGATGCTTAAAGGAGATATGCAGAACCATGGCCTCACTTTTTGTTTATAAATGCCTTGAGACCTCAAGAATGGCATAGGGATAGTTTTAAGCATTAACAATGAATCTAATATCGTAATTTTTACGATTAAAGTGATTTCATATAGGTAGCGGTCTGAATGAATGACCAGATAACTAAATGGCCACCAAGGTCATTTAGTTATCTGTCCATAAAAATGGCACATCATCTAACCTTGCTCTATCTTGCAGTTGCACTCACTAGGTAGGTTTTCCTTTTCTTTTCCACTGGCGGAATCTGCCATGTTTGCCCACACCAACTTGACTTGGTTAAAAGTAGGTCAAACATACCCCACGGTGGTCACGTGATACTGTTGCTCACTTACTTCAGCAATCTCCAGAATCGTAAAATGCGGGACACATTTTATCTCAGCAAAACTGTGTGTGCAGCAACGAAACATCTCGAAACTCCAACAGCAATAGAAATGGAACATTTTGCCCAGAATTTAAAGGAGATGCACAGAATCATAGCCTCCCTTTCATTTATAAATGCCTTGAGACCTCAAGAATGGCACAGGAATAGTTTTAAGCATTAACATGAAATTTAATATCGTAATTTTTACGATTAAAGTGAGTCATGCAGGTAGCAGTCTGAGTGAATGACCTTGACATCAGTGACGTCACAGCAGGAAGGCTATCGGTCCCGTTGTCATTTTCACTATACTAAAACACAGAGCTGACTGCAACTTCGATCCTCCATTTTGAACAAATTTATTGCCAATGTTTTATGTCCTGATATTTTCCTTTAGATTTTGCTGGTATAATTTAGAATTCATCGTTCCATCAATGAAGCAAGCCGTCCTGGCCCAGATGCAGCAAAACAGGCCCAAACCATGATACTACCACCACCATGTTTCACAGATGGGATAAGGTTCTTATGCTGGAATGCAGTGTTTTCCTTTTTCTAAACATAATGCTTCTCATTTAAACCAAAAAGTTCTATTTTTGTCTCATCTGTCCACAAAATATTTTTCCAATAGCCTTCTGGCTTGTCCACGTGATCTTTAGCAAACTGCAGACAAGCAGCAATGTTCCTTTTGGAGAACAGTGGCTTTCTCTTTGCAATCCTGTCATGCACACCATTGTTGTTCAGTGTTCTCCTGATGGTGGACTCATGAACATTTAACACTAGCCAATGTGAGCGAGACCTTCAGTTGCTTAGAAGTTACCCTGGGGTCCTTTGTGACCTCGCCGACTATTACACGCCTTGCTCTTGGAGTGATCTTTGTTGGTCGACCACTCCTGGGGAGGGTAACAATGGTCTTGAATTTCCTCCATTTGTACACAATCTGTCTGACTGTGGATTGGTGGAGTCCAAACTCTTTAGAGATGGTTTTGTAACCTTTTCCAGCCTGATGAGCATCAACGCTTTTTCTGAGGTCCTCAGAAATCTCCTTTGTTCATGCCATGATGCACTTCCACAATCATGTGTTGTGAAGATCAGACTTTGATAGATCCCTGTTCTTTAAATGAAACAGGGTGCCCACAAACACCTGATTTCAGTCAATGGGATGACAAACACCTGACTCTAATTTCACTTTCAAATTAACTGCTAATCTTAGAGGTTCACATACTTTTGTCACTCACAGATATGTAAAATTGAATCATTTTCCTCAATAAATAAATGACCAACTATAATATTTTTGTCTCATTTGTTGAACTGGGTTCTCTTTATCTACTTTTAGGACTTGTGTGAAAATCTGATGATGTTTTAGGTTATATTTATGCAGAAATATAGAAAATTCTAAAGGGTTCACAAACTTTCAGGCACCACTGTAATAGCTAGCACTGATACCACACACACAGCAAAATTTAGGTGGGGTTTACATTAGACCGTATCAGCGGATCATCAGATTAACGTTTTTAAAACGATTAGCGTGCACACAGCAATGCCAATACACGATTTGCGTGCACACAGCAACGCCAATACACGGATACGCTTGGCTCCGCAGGCATCCTGCGCTCCAAATCACTCCACCCTGAACAGCGAGTGCCCTCTGGAGGGTGCGCACTCCGGCCCTGCGCAGCTCACAGAGCGCGCGAGTGAAGTGCACGAGCAGTGATTCGGGACTGAGCCTCTGTGTGTGTGATCTCAGTGCATGTCGGGTATGTGCGTCACTTACCACTTGCAAGTGGAAGGATGGCAAGCCTAAAGACAATCATAACTACACAATGGGCAGTATTTGCATCAGTATTTGCAGTATTTTCATACTTTTATACTCTTTAATGAAAGGTGATACAAGGCGGAAGTCCGCGCCGTTTTTCAGCAGTCGCGTCACATGACCAACGCCAGCGAATCAGGAAGGTGGATGTCACAGTGACGTTGTCCAATGACGACGCCAGCTAGAGCTCAGCACAGCGTATCCGCGTATTCTCAATGTTTACACAGCACCGGACCAGACACGATCTGGATTGAATACGTGGACCCTGGCGGATTCCTGTTTCCCAGCGTTTTCAGGCGTTTTAATGTAAACGGACAGTGCATCCGCGAAGAAAACGAGACAGATACGGTCTAATGTAAACTTGGCCTTATTCAGTCAGTCCAGGTTAAAGAAATGAGCATGGTGATTGGGAAGATAATAGCTGCAGGTATGAGACTACTCTTGACTAAAAAAAAATTTAAAAAAAAATGTACAACTAGCTAACAGCAGAATGCGAGATAAAGATGCTCCCTGCTTCAGATCCCCCCCCCAAAAAAAAAAAAAAAACATCTTAGCAGTGTTGCTAGTTTTGTTTTTTATGCTAAATTGGGCTTGTTTGAAACAGCAACTCAGAAATGCGTGTGCTGCACCACAGTGAACTTGTTTCCCACTCAAACACTGAGAAAAAGATAGAAAAATGTTGCTTCTTTATCCAGTGCCTGAATGTTTTGGGCTTATTTCAGGGCATTTTGTGTGATGTGGTTGGGGTAGAATTTTGCTGCTATCTGACAAATCTGTTGAATTAGTCATGTTTAATTTGTTGCATTCTATTGCACAGCTTTTGTAACTTGAGATCAGGCATGTAACAATTCACCCAACTCACAATTTGATTCAGTTAATGATTTGATTTTCTCCACAATAGCTTTGGAAAAAAATTAAATGAACAAAATGTTATTACCATAAAATACTGCACTTATGTTCTGATTCTTCATCAACTTCAATATTGCTTTTTTTTAATAAAAAAAAGTTTTGTTTCAGTAATAATGTACAAACATTTGTAAAGGTTTGAGTAAAATAGAACAGCCTATTAACGAATATATTCCTTTTATTTAAAATGAAAAAGTTAATAACGTCTTTTCGTAATAAACATTTATAAACATTTTGTGAAGGCTTTAGTTAGCTTAAACAAAGTAGCTACCTCCATTTGCTTCTCTTTTCTTTTGCTTTCAGCAGTCTGTAAAATGAGAGCTCTGATTTCTTGTTAAATCTATTTGTATTTGGACAGTCAATCACATAACAGCTCTTTCCCATTTTAGATATGTTTTTCTGTGGGGTTTTTTCAGGCTATCAAGCTTTGTCTCTGGTGACATCATGTGCATTTCCTCTATTGTACATGATTCCACTCTCTGCTGTCAAAACAATGCAATTACTGCTGTGAAAAACTATATTTTGCAGCTTAATAATAATCGTGGTTCATTATTTCTTTGATTCGAATCATCATAAATTTGTATCACGATTTATTGGCACACGATACATCATTACATGCCTACTTGATATTTCTGTGAAGAGTCTATGGATCACTCACTGTGTCATCATTAAGTTTCAGTTATTGTACTGTTACAATGTTGAATGTTTCACTCACTTGAAAGTCGAAACCTAAGGTCCATCTTCACACAATGCTTATTTCTGATGTATGAAAACTTATTTTATTGAAACGGCTGTAGACCAGGTGATTTTTTTTTTTTTTAAGACATTTGGCATGATCTTATCTTTCTGAGGACATTCAGTCCTTTTTGGTTTTCACAGAGCACACTCATATACATACAAAAGTGCTTTGGGATAATATGATGACTCGTATTGTGAATATCAAATATAACGGTTTTATGATAATAATTCACCACTTTGTTTGACAGCTGTGTGTCTGTGAAGGAGATATGGCCTCAGAGGCTGCTTTAAATGTTTTTTTTCCTCTGTGACTAAAAACATTGTGTAGAAAATGTGATATTGTGCAAACGATATAGTTTATGTGACCGAGAGACAGAGAGAAAGGGCTGGCAGACAAGAAACTGATAAGGGACTGAAATGGAGGGGGAGCAAGGGGACATAGAAAGTGAGGGGAAATGGTGATGGAGAAAGTAAGAAAATGGGTGAAAGAAATGAGTAAAGAGAGAGAAAAAGGGTGGAAGACGGGAACAGAAGTATGGCTGGAGCGTTAAATCCATGCTTCAGTTAGCTTTAGGCAGACAAGGTGATCCTGTCATTCTGATTAATGATTCTATAATGCGTGCACACACACACACACACACACACACACACACACACACACACACACACACACACACACACACACACTGCTTCTTATGTGTTGAACATTTCATGCCATTGCAGCTTGTATACTGCACCTGTGCAGTTGTCTTTCTCTGACACTCTGACTCTCTCTGAGACTCGAACATAATCTCTGACTCTGACACTCACTCTGACGCACTGTCCTCTGACACTTTGACATTCTTTCTCTTGCTGACTCTCTAACTCTCATACACACTCCATGTCTTTCTCTCTGACTCTGATATTCCTCTTGTCTCTCTTCTGCTTCTGACTCTTTCTCTCTGACCCTTGACTCCCTCTGACCCTCTCTGACCCTCTCTGACACTGTCTGTCTGTCTGTCTCTGTTTCTCTCTCTCTCTCTCTCTCTCTCTCTCTCTCAGCTGTTATGTGGTCTAGCTTTGCCTGTTTTTTGTTGCTGTGCTTTGCTGTGCTCGAATGTGCTTTTTCTAACCATGACCTTGCTTTCCTTTTGTCTTTTTCTTTCTTTCTTGTTTTTTTTTATTTGATGTTTCAGATTTGCATATCCATCCTTCCTTCATTTGCCTTTGCTTCAGTGAGAATGGCAGGCGGACCCCCCTCTGACAAATACACTTTTCTCTACCCAACAGACAGCAGCTTAAAGAGGTCAGTGTAGAAACTGCTACTGTCTAAACAAATCCCATATCTACCTTGCAAGGGTGTGTGGGTGCACATAAATGTGAATTTACTTGCCAAATGTGGTGCTTTGAAATTTCTGTATCCTGCTGTTTTCACCTCCTTTATTATAGATTATAGATATGATGAAAATAATCAATTCTTAAAAGGAGCCTTTTTGTTCTTGAAAGACTCAACACTGATGAACAAAATGTCCATATATGTACACACACAACAAAGCTCAGGGGTGTCCATTCTTATACACAAAGGACCTGTATGGTTGCAGGAGATACATACATACATAGTGTGTGTGTGTGTGTGTGTGTGTGTGTGTGTGTGTGTGTGTGTGTGTGTAAAAAAATTTTTTTTTAATCATTTAAAGAAGTAGAAGTTGCTGAAATGAATTTCTGATAACATTAGCCTGTAGCCCCTAATTTATTCGCAGATCAGATATCAATCACCTCTACAGGGCGATGGGGAAAATAAATAGTGCATTAAAACTTGACATGATGGTTTTTCTCGTCTGTTTTGGGTCTCCACAGTAAAACTGTTTCTTGACCAACAGAAACTACTATTTTTTTTTTTTTGGAAAACACTTTCCAGGCCCAGTTACATTTGGAAATGCTGTTTTCATGTATTAGTTTTGTTGGAAGACAGCAGAGATGATCCAAAATGCGAATGCCGAATAAACCAGGCCCCTATACTGTTATGTGAACTCAGCTACAGCAAATTCAACATGGAGGATGAGTTAATTCAGCTATAAGCATGGTTATTAGAATTTGTCTTATTACTGAACATACAGCTCTGGAAAAAAATTAAGAGATCACTGCAAAATGATCAGTTTCTCTGGTCTTACTATTTATAGGTATGTGTTCGAGGAACATGAACTTTTTGTTTTATTCCGTACAGCATTAAATTTCAGAAAATGACAACCGTTCAAAAAAAATTAATTGTTATCAGGCCTTGAATAATGCAGAGAAATCAAGATCATATTCCATTTTAAACACCACAATACTAACATTTGAACTTGGGATGAGTTCAGAAATCAATATTTGGTGGAATAACCCTGGTAAAGGTAAGGTGGAATTGCAATTTTATTTTATCTATTTCAAAACAAAGTATTATATGTGGCTCAGCATAGATAAGTGACACAAGCCTGCGCGCATTACATTTGCATGCCACTTTTGAAGATAAATAACTTTTTAATATGATTTTTTTTACATTTTTTAAAATAATCTCTGGTGTATTTATACTCAAATAATTATCCACCTCGGGGGGATGGCACAGTGGTGCAGTGTTTAGCGCTGTTGCCTCACTGTAAGAAGGTTCTGGGTTCGAATCCAGTGGCCGATTGGGGGGCCGCTCTGTGTGGAGTTTGCATGTTCTCCTCATGTCTGCATGGGTTTGCTCCAGTTTCCCCCGCAGTCCAAAGATATGCAGTTCGGTTAACTGGCTACTCTAAATTGTGAATGGTTGCTTCTCAAGCCCAGAAATGGGAGGGTTGTGGCAGGAAGGTCATCCGGTGTAAAACTATGCTCCAATTAATATGACGTGGATCAATAGGGGCCCATATGACAGCGACCCCACACATGTAAGTGGGACAAGCTGGAAGAAGTGAGAATTATCCACCTCAGGTTCAGTGAATATCGGTGAATAATAACCTCAACTTCGTCTCAGTTATTATTTAACAGTTATTCTACGAAATCGAGTCGTATGTGAGCTGATGGCCAACGAGGCGCGATGCGCCTCGTTGGCTATAAGCCATGTATGACAAGATTGAGTGGAATAACCATTTTGTTCTACCTACATTCACTGGATTTTGAGAAACAGTATTTTTGTTTTTATTTTTTGCAAATTAAATAAATAAAAACTTTATACAAAACGTACAACAAGATCTACCTACGTGTATTATGCCACTCCTACCCAATGGAGAATAAACGTGCAATATTGCACGTTGTCAAGACATGGCGCAATCCAATACCCCTCCCATGGAAATTTTTTTTTTTTTAAAAAGGTGTAAAATTATGTGGTGTTCTGCATTCTGAGTGCCATATTTGAAGAAAATTAATCGAGAAATCGGACTGATGTACTTCACAAAATGCATGCTTCTCGCCTTGTCTCAATGCTTTGCTTTGATGCTGGATGAGCTGATGACCAAGTGGCCTTGAACTTGTCAGAGCAAATTTATTTATTTATTTATTTATTTATTTATTTTTCCTTTGGAATTTTCATTGTTCATGATCACCAGAGCATGTTTGGTTTTTACACATACTGGCACAATTTGTTGTAATGTATGAGCTCATTGCCAATTGGCTAGAACCGTAATGAGAACCAATGAAATGGCATGATCAAGCGATACAATTTCGATTGGTTCTCGGCTTCACTTATTATGACTGTTTGTTTGATGCTATATACTTGTATCCCCTGTGCCGAAAACATCTGAAGCAAGATCGGAAGAGCAAATCCAAAAGTTTTCACTGATTATTTTGTAATGCAATATTTTTGAGAACTAAAAGCGGTAGACTGCCATGTGAATTGGTAGAGTTGGTGAGTATGCAATTGTGTATCAATAATTTCTGAAGACAAAAAAAATTGCTTATTTATTTTTGTTACTGACAAAAATAGTCATGTGAAAAAGAAAGTACACGCTCTTTCAAGTCTAGGTTTTAAGTGTCAGGACATAAAAAATCATCTGGTCCTTACCAGGTCTTAAAATTAGGCAAATACAACCTCAGTTGACCAATAGCACATGACATATTCACCCTGTCATTGTATATTTAATACAAAGTAAGTCAAAAATGCAGTAGCAGTGTGTGAAAAATTAAGTACACCCTTACTGCTTCCATAGAAATTCTGAAGGCAGTTAGCAGCCAGGTGTTGCTGATCAAATGAATTTGATTAATTGATCATCAGCAAGTGTCTTAAAAAGCAGAAGTTTTGGCAGTTTGCTGGTCTGTAACACTCAGGTGTATGTTAACACAATGCCAAGGAGCAAAGACATCAGCAATGATCTTAGAGAAGCAATTATTGCTGCACGTCAGTCTGGGAAGGGTTCTAAGGCCATTTCCAAATGATTTGAAATCCATCATTTGACTGTGAGAAAGATTATTCAGAAGTGGAAAGCATTCAAGACAGTTGCCAATCTTCCCAGGAGTGGACATCCCAGCAAATTTACTCCAAGGTCAGACCATGCAATGCTCAGACAAAATGCAAAAAAACCCAAGAACTCTACAGGCCACAGTTAGCTCAATGTTAATGTTAAAGTTCATGACAGTACAATTAGAAAAAAAGATTGTGCAAGTATAGCTTGTTTGGAAGGGTTACCAAAAGAAAGCCTCTTCTGTCTAAAAAGAACATGGTAGCACAGCTTAGGTTTGCAAAGATGCATCTGAACAAGCCACAAGCCTTCTGGAACAATGTCCTTTGGACAGATGAGACCATTAGATGACATTTTTTTAGACAACATTTATTAGAGTTACACTTAATATCGTAAAGATAATATACACATGGCTCCAAAAAAAAAAATTAAACAATTTGCATAGAAAAAAATTAAAAATCATACAATAATAAAAAATAGTGAATTAAAGGACCTAAACTAATTTAATTGATGATAACGAGCACGCAAAGGAACTCAATGACTTACTTTGTTTAACATGGGTGGGGAGAGAGTTCCATGCCCTAGAAGCACTGAAAACAAATGTCTTTTCCCCAAACCCACGGTGCACACGAGGAAGCATAAGAGCAGTTTCAGAGTATCGAGTGTTTTTGCAGTGAATATTTCTAAAAGGAATAAGTTTCTCTTTGATATATGAGGGTGCAAATCCATTAAGTGCTTTAAACACCATCATGCACTTTTGTCTCTTAACTCGAGTGGTGAAGGTATCTATCTTAAGTGTATCAAACAAAGGTTAGGAATGCTCAAACTTTCCTACGTCCATAATAATTCTTGCTGCTCTTTTTTGTATTCTAATCATGGAATCCACATGCGTCTTAGACATCTCTCCCCAAACAACGGAACCTAAGTCCATGACTGGTTGAATTAATGCGTCGAAAAATGTCTTCCACGCACTCATAGAAAGGAATTTCTTTGTTCATATTAAGAGCCCGAGTTGCTTGTTCAGTTTCTTAGTTAGTCAATATGACTGTTCCAGGATAGTGTTTCATCAATACAAAGACCCAGTAACTTAGTTGTTGATACATTTTCGATTCTTTCGTCAGCTAAATTGATTTCAAGTTTGATGCTATTCTTCGTTAGTTCTTGCAATTTAGGGTTACTGCAGACAACCATTGATTTGGTTTTTCTACAATTTAAGGCCATGTTATTGGCTTTTGCCCAACAGTCAACAACACTCAGTTCTTCAGACAAGGTTACCTCAATGTCCTGCAATGTCTTTCCCGTTGATACCAGGGTCGTGTCATCCGCATAGATCACAATAGATGATCTTTTAGTAAATAGAGGGATGTCACTGACAAAAATAATAAATAGTAGAGGTCCAAGAATTGAGCCTTGCGGAACACTGGACTTTACTGGGAGAGCACTTGAGAGTTTGTTAGAAATCGAAACTTTTTGTTCCCGGTCCTGTAGATATGATTTGAATCATTCCATGGAAGACGGAGAGATCTTATAAATGGTTAGCTTTTCCAAGAGTATATCATGATCCACCAAGTCGAAAGCCTTCCTGAAGTCTACCAGTACCAGTCCAGAAATAAGTCCATTGTCCATGTTGGTAAGTAATGTATCAACGAGATTGATCATAAATGTTTCACATGAATGGTGTATCTGGAATCCTGACTGGGATCTACTTAAGAGGTTATAATCGGACAGAAATTTGTAAAGTGTTATGTGGACATGCCTCTCCAAAATCTTTGACAAGATCGGCAAAATACTTATAGGCCAGTAATTGCTGACATCGAGATGGTCTTCGGCTTTATACACAGGTGTCAAGGACCAGACAGGAGAGGAGATCAAATGCACTCAAACCACAGTTTAATAATAACAGGGGAAAAGGGAGTTGGGAGAATGTGTGTGAGGTTCAGTGGCAGGAGGACTGAGAGGCAGGGATGGCTGGTGGGAGCGTCTGAGGTCTCCCATCCAAGTACTGACCAGGCCCGACCCTGCTTAGCTTCTGAGCCCAGATGGGATCAGGCGTTGTCAGAGAGGTGTGGCTGTAGGCTGACAGCACTTAGGTTTCAGGCAGTCTCCCAGCAGTAGTCCCTCAGCAGGCTGGAGTTAGTGAGCAGGCTGGAACACAGAGTCACAGATCAGATAGCAAGATAGGGGACAGAAATGCAGGGTCAGGTTACCGGGGCTGAAGAGTAGGGCTCCAGGCAGGGCTGCTCACACTGGCCTGATGGAGAGGCAGGCAAGCAGCAGGGCTGGGCAAGCTGGAGATCAGGCGAAGGTACAGGAGAGGCAGGCAAGAGGCAGAGTCGACAGGACAGAAGGCAGATCAGGTTACCGGGGCTGGAGAGGAGACAGAGTCAGACGGAACAGAATATCGTCATGGGGATCAGGTTCAGAATCGGACTTGGAGACAGTAGCAGTTGGTGCATCGTCATTCCGACAAGGACCCCTTGGTCGACCCCTCCAGTTGGCCGGCTGGTCCGGATGCAGGCGATGAAAGGTGCTGATGAGGGTACGGTCTAAAATTCTCCCAGCAGGAACCCACATCCTCTCCTCAGGACCATAGCACTCCCAATCCACCAGGTATTGGAGGCCCCTGCCCCTGCACCGTGACTTCAGCAGTCGCCGGATGGAGTAGACCGGGCCACCATCGATGAGATGAGGAGGAGAAGGTGCAGCTGGGACCAGCGGGCTCTTGTGCACTGGCTTAATCTTTGAGACGTGGAAGGTGGGGTGCACTCTCATAGACTTGGGCAGTCGGAGCCGGACAGCAGACTGGCTGATTATCCTCTGGATCGGAACTGGTCCGATGAACTGAGGTGCCAGCTTATGAGACTCCACCTGGAGGGGCAGGTCCTTGGCTGACAACCACACCTTCTGGCCCACCCTTTAGGTGGGTGCAGGCGTCCTCTGCCGGTTGGCTCCAATGGAGTAGCTGGTGACTGACTTGAGGAGTGCAGCATGGGCTTGAGACCAGGTGCGGTGGCATTGGTGTGCATAGGTGAGGGCAGATGGGCAGGTGACCTCTCCCTCCTGGCTGGGGAACAGGGGTGGTTGGTAGCCATACACGCAGTGGAATGGGGACAGTCCAGTGGCTGAGCTGGTGAGGGAGTTGTGAGAGTATTCCACCCACAGCAGGTGCTCACACCAGGCCCTAGGGTTGCATGACGCCATGCACCGAAGTGCCTTCTCCAACTCCTGGTTAGTCCGCTCAGACTGGCCGTTGGACTGGGGTCGGAATCCGGAGGTGAGGCTGGCGGTGGTCCCGAGCAGGTGACAGAATTCCTTCCAGAAAGAGGAGGTGAATTGCGGCCCCCGGTCCAAAACGATGTCCCTGGGCAGCCCATGGATGCAGAAGACCTGCTGCAGGATGATCTGGGCGGTCTCTTTGGCCGACGGTAGTTTTGGGAGGGGAACAAAGTGTGCCATCTTGCTAAAACGGTCCACGATGGTGAGTATGACAGTCATCCCGTTAGAAGGGGGCAGACCCGTAACAAAATCCAGGGAAATGTGGGATCAGGGTCGCATAGGCACGGGCAGAGGCTGGAGCAAACCGGCAGGAGGCCGGCTGGAGGATTTATTCTGATTACAGGTAGGGCAGGCTCGGATGAAGTCTCACACATCCCTGCTCATAGACGGCCACCAGAACCATTGGGTGAGCAGGTGGTAGGTGCGAGTGGAACCAGGTTGGCAGACTAGATGGGAGTCGTGTCCCCATTGTATAACCTGGGATCGCAGGTCTTCAGGAACAAAGAGGCGACTTGCAGGTCATGCACTGGGGCTGGGTTGGTCACGGAGGGCTTTCCGCACTCGTTCTTCGATGTCCCAGGTCAGAGCAGCAACGATACAGGGGTCAGGTAGGATGGGAGCCGGATCCTTGGAGGAGGCATCATCCTTCTGGAACTGGCGGGAGAGTGCGTCAGGCTTGGTGTTGCGAGATCCGGGCCAGTATGAAAGGGTGAAATTGAATCTGGTGAAAAAGAGAGCCCAGCGGGCCTGTCTGGGGTTGAGTCGTTTGGCGGTGCGGATGTATTCCAGATTCTTATGGTCTGTCCAGACCAGGAATGGGACTACACACCCCTCCAGCCAGTGACGCCATTCCTCCAGGGCAAGCTTGACCGCCAGCAGTTCCCGGTTGCCTATGTCATAATTGCGTTTGGCCAGTGATAGCCGGCGGGAGAAGAACACACAGGGGTGGAGTTTGTCATCCGCTGACCTCTGTGAGAGCACTGCCCCAACTCCCACATCTGAGGCATCCACCTCAACGATGAATTGCCGCTCCGCATCTGGCATCTGGAGGACGGGAGCAGTGGTGAACCGAGCCTTGAGGGTGGCAAAGGCTTCGTTGGCAGCCGGAGTCCAGGTGAAGGGCTGTTTGGTGCTGGTCAAGGTGGTGAGGGGTGACGCAACGGTGCTGTAATTATGAATGAATTTCCTGTAGAAATTAGCGAAGCCCAGGAACTGCTGAAGCTTCTTCCTGCTCTCTGGTACTGGCCATGAAGTCACTGCTGAGACTTTGGCAGGGTCCATCTGGATGCTCCCCTCTGCCACGATGTACCCCAGGAACACCACAGACTTGGCGTGAAACTCACACTTCTCTGCCTTGACGAAGAGGGAGTTTTCAAGGAGACGACGGAGCACTTGCTGGACATGCTGGGTGTGTTCGGACAGGGTCTTTGAGAAGATCAGGATGTCATCGAGGAAAACGAACACGAACTTGTTCAGCATATCTCGCAGGACATCATTCACCAGAGCCTGGAATACCGCTGGCGCGTTGGTAAGGCCAAACGGCATCACCCGGTATTCATAGTGACCGGTGGGGGTGTTGAACGTGGTCTTCCACTCGTCTCCCTCCCTTATCCGAACCAGGTGGTAGGCATTCCAGAGATCGAGTTTGGTGAAGATCGTGGCTCCCTGGAGCAGCTCGAAGGCGGAGGTAAGCAGTGGGAGAGGGTATCGGTTCTTGACGGTGATGTCGTTGAGACCCCTGTAATCGATGCAGGGGCGCAGGGATCCATCCTTCTTTCCCACGAAGAAGAACCCAGCCCCAGCGGGAGAAGAGGATGGACAGATGAGGCCGGCAGCCAGACAGTCACTGATGTAGGCCTCCATCACCTTCCTTTCCAGGGCGGACAGAGAGTAGAGACGGCCCTTGGGTGGTGCAGTGCCTGGGAGGAGATCAGTGGCGCAGTCGTAGGGCCGGTGAGGAGGCAAGGAAGTGGCCTTGGCTTTGCTGAATACCTCCCGAAGGCTGTGATAACACACTGGGACATTAGTGAGGTCGGGGGCAGAGCTGGCAGGTGGAGTACGAGGGGTTAGAGTGGAGGCTCGTAAGCAGGTCCGGTGGCAGTCCTTGCCCCATTCTCTTATCACTCCAGTGGCCCAGTCGAGGTGAGGACTGTGCTGGCGGAGCCATGGATAGCCCAGGATGAGAGGTTGGCCGGGGGAACGGAGCAGGTGAAACTGGATGGTTTCGTGGTGGTTGCCTGACAGAGTCATCGGGACACGGGCAGTGAGGCAGGTGACGGTGCCAAGGAGATGGCCATCCAGCGCCCTGGCTGGAACAGGAGAGGATAAGCGATGGCTTTGCAGACCCAACTGGTGCGCAAGCTCGGTGTCCATGATGTTAGCCTCGGCGCCAGAGTCAACCAGGGCGGCCAGGGTGTGGGTGGAATCTGACAGACGAAGGCAAACTTGGAGCATAGGTTTCTGGCTGGTGGAGGATTGGATGATCATTGAGCTCAGCCGGGCCCCTCCTATGTCCGGTGAGCTCGGGCTTCTGACTGACTGAGTCTGGCGGGCCCTCTCTCGTCGACGGGTCTGGACCCGGCGGTCAATGCGGACGGCCAGGGCGATGGCCTCATCGAGTGTCGACGGTTGTTCGTACGAGACCAATTCGTCCTTCATGTAGTCAGCCAGGCTGTGCAGAAAGGCGTCCACCAGCGCCTGCATGTTCCACTTGCGGCGCTGGGCCAAGGTCCGGAAATCGATCGAGTAGTCAGCCACTGTTCGTCTGCCTTGGTGAATACTCATCAGTCCTCCGGATGCAAACAGGGAGAAGGAGGCACATGCCGGTGTCCGGCGTTCATACTCAGCAGTCCCCCACAGGTGGGTGTGGCCAGTCAGACGAGTGATGACGAAGGCCACCTTCGCTGCCTCCGACGCGAAGGTTCTGGGCTGCAGGTCGAACAGCAACCGGCAGCTGGTCAGGAAAGCACGGACTTGGGAGGGGTCACTGTCAAAATGCTCCGGACTGCCGACCTTGGGTTCCGGGGCATCGAGTGCAGCAGGAGCACCTCCCAGAGCTGGCCAGTCAGCGGCGGGTATGACGGGCTTATGCAACGAGGGGCGGCGATGGTTGACTCGGAGAAGCAGGGGGTGTTCGGGCAGTGAGCAGCTGTAGTGCTTGGTCCAGTCGTTGTTGCTGATGACCAAGCTGGATCAGGGCTGCAACTTCGGCAGACATCCGACTGACATCTCCTTCAGTGTGCTGCAGCCGGTCTAGGGCAGAGGGTTCGGGCGCTGACTCCATGTCTTGGTCAGATCGTTCTGTCAAGGACCAGACAGGAGAGGAGATCAAATGCACTCAAACCACAGTTTAATAATAACGGGAAAAGGGAGTTGGGAGAATGTGTGTGTGGTTCAGTGGTAGGAGGACTGAGAGGCAGGGATGGCTGGTGGGAGCGACATCTGAGGTCTCCCATCCAAGTACTGACCAGGCCTAACCCTGCTTAGCTTCTGAGATCAGATGGGATCAGGCGTTGTCAGAGAGGTGTGGCTGTAGGCTGATAGCACTTAGGTTTCAGGCAGTCTCCCAGCAGTAGTCCCTCAGCAGGCTGGAGTTAGTGAGCTGGCTGGAACACAGAGTCACAGATCAGATAGCAAGACAGGGGACAGAAATGCAGGGTCAGGTTACCGGGGCTGAAGAGTAGGGCTCCAGGCAGGGCTGCTCACACTGGCCTGATGGAGAGGCAGGCAAGCAGCAGGGCTGGGCAAGCTGGAGATCAGGCGAAGGTACAGGAGAGGCAGGCAAGAGGCAGAGTCGACAGGACAGAAGGCAGATCAGGTTACCGGGGCTGGAGAGCAGACAGAGTCAGACGGAACAGAATATCGTCAGGAGTCAGAGTAGTAGGAACACAGAGCAGGTTATCACGCTGGAAGTTGCAGACGATCTGACACTGAGGCTTGGGAGAACTGCAGCTTAAATACACACAGGGGGGAAGCAGGTGATCGGCAACAGCCAATGGCAGTCACTGAAAGTTAATAAGAGGAAGTGAGAGTGGGCGTGGCCGGTAATGCTGAGTGGAGATGTTACCTGAAGAGAGAAGCCCACAGGTAGGACCATGACACACAGGTGTCACTTTAGCCAGTTTCCAAGCAGATGGAAAGGTTGACATGTTGATGCTCAGGTTTATTACCTTGGCCAGTGGTGCGGCAATAGAAGGAGAAGCAGCTCTAAGTAAATTTGCACAAATGCCGTCGAATCCAATAGATTTTGAAACATCCAAGTGGTTTAAATAGCTTCTTACAAAGTCCGTTGTAATTTCTGGGATGGTGTAATAGGTTGTAGCTGGGATGTGGTCACTGACAAATTTAGTCAGGGATTCGAGCCAAAAGTTGCTAAGTCCGCTGCTACATGAAATCCTATAATTGTTAGCAACTGAGGTGAAAGACTCGTTAAAAGCATCCGCTACTTTTACAGGATCCTGAGTTATAGTTCCATCTGAGTCTCTTATCTGAGTTGCCGGGGCTTTCTTAGTAGCTCCCATAGCATGTTTAAGATATTTCCAGTACTCTTTGGGACTTCGACTGTTCTCTAACACCTCTCTGAAGTATATGCTTTTGGCTTCTCGGACAGTGCTAAAAACGAGATTTCATTGTTGTCTAAAAGCTTCCCAATCCGCAGTATCTTCAGTATGACGGGCTTTCTTAAGTAGAGCATTGCGATGGCTGATAGTACTGTAAACAGTTGGGGACATCCAAGGGGGCTGAAATTTCCTCTTTACACGCTTGGTTACGATTGGTGCATGGGTATCAGCAATAGATAGAACTGTCTTGTTAAAGAAGTCAAGAGGTTCATCAGGGTGGTCATATGTGTCCAACACGTTCCAAGGCACTTTATCCAGGTCTTCACGGAAGGCCTCCAGATAAAATTTTTATACGACCGAAAGGTGATGTATTGTGACCAAATATGACCAAAGTGGAAATGTTTGGCCATAATGCACAGCACCATGTTTGGTGAAAACCAAACACAGCATATCAGCACAAACATCTCACACAAACAATCAAGCATGGTGGAGGGCCTGGGCACCTTGCAGTCATTGAGTCAACCATGAACTCCTCTGTATACCAAAGTATTCTCAAGGCAAATGTGAGGCCATCTGTCCAACAGCTAAAGCTTGGCTGCAATTGGGTCATGCAACAGGACAATGATCCCAAGCACACCAGCAAATCTACAGCAGAATGGCTGAAAAAGAAAAGAATCAAGATGTTGGAATGGCCAAGTCAAAGTCCAGACCTCAACCCAATTGAAATGCTGTGGTGGGACCTTAAGAGAGCTGTGCATAAACAAATGCCCTCAAACATGAATGAACTGAAGCAATGTTGTAAAGAAGAGTGGGCCAAAATTCCTCTGCAATGATGACAGACTGATAAAATCATACAGAAAATGATTGCTTCAAGTTATTGCTGCAAAAGGTGGTTCTACAAGCTATTGAATCATGGGGTGTACTTACTTTTTCACACACGGGTTCTGCATTTTCACTTAATTTTTGTTAAATAAATAATAACATGGTGGAATCTGTTGTGTGTTGCTTTACACCTGAGGTTAAATTTGCATAATTTTAGGACCTGGTAAGGATCAGATGATGTTTTTTGTTATGTCTTGATTGGTAAACCCATGAAACTGGAAGAGGGTATATTTTCTTTTTCATATGACTGTATAATGATGAAATGTACAGACTGTTAATGTCCTTTTAATAATCAGTTACATATGCTAGATGTGTTTAAAAAAAAAAAAAGCAGCACTATTTTAAAAGCTAAATGCACTGACTGGACTCGAGTTCCATGTTGTCATGGTAACGTTGACAATAACACATGTCAGGTACATGTAACATTCATTTGGCCAATCATTCCAGCACAACACGGATCCTCTTCTGCAATACAGTACACGATGCTTATACCTCACAGGAAATTCTCATTCTTCATACTTATTTGCGAAAATGGGTCACCAAATATACTTTGGGTGGCCGTTAATATTCCTGGGGGGGGGGCAAGTGCCTGTGCGTGCATGTGTGTGTGCTTATCGCCACCTGATTTTTCTTGGCTTGGACATACGTATTCTGTGTCATGTGTTTTTCTACATGTTTTGTATATTTGTGCTCTTGAAAGAGTTCAGCTGTCTTTTGGTTTTGGGTCAGCTTTATAGTGTGTGTGTGTATTTGTACAGAATTAATGTGTCCCTCTCCCTCTCTCTTTCTCTCTCTCTCTCAGTAAGAGCAGAGTATCCAGTATGAACCCCGTGTACAGTCCAGTGCAGCCTGGGACTCCATATGGAAACCCCAAAACCATGGCCTACACAGGTGAGATGCTGAATTAGATTGCAATAGATATGCAATAGATCCTTATTTAAAATGCAAAGCAATGAGATTAGAGCACATTACTGAAGGCAGTGCTTCAGCAGGAATTGAGTGCTGACTTGCATTAATTTTAAAGTTCTTTTAAGTGGTCGCATGCAATATGCTTTTATTTTTTTTGCAGATAACGTTTTTTTTTTCTTTTATGCATTTTAGCATTACTATCTATGCTTGATGTACATTTTCGTTACCCATACTGGAACTCGATACTTGTTTCATGCTTGGCATTCTCTCAAAGGACTCCGACCTGAACTGTGGGCTGGATGGTAAACTATTCCCGCCCCTCCATGTCTCAGCAACTCGATGGACATCTAGATACACAACTATTTGCACTCTATCATTTATACAGCGATGCTTATTATTGTTAAAACAATATTTGAAGTGTTATTTGAAAAATAACAAAATATCTTGCTCTAGACTTTCAAACAATGTTGTAAAATTTTATTTTAATTTTACCTAATAGTGGATGACACAATAATTACAAACACCTAACAGAATCGGCACATTCCAGTTGTAGCTATAGTCATATAGTAACTATAATCACTCTTGTAATAATAAAAGCTAGTGGTAAGTACATTCAATGAATGGAAAGACATGCTTTTGTGTCTCAAATAGTAAACCGCACCCTCGACAGTAAATGTATAGCATTTACATAGTGAACTATTCCATAGATAAATATATCTTACCCCATTTATCATTTGACATTGGCCCATCATGCATGTGAAGATGAGGACAGGTTGTTTAATTTCCTCCTAAATGCAATGGTAAACTGAATGAAGACAGTACTGCAGTACAGACTCTGGTTTTATAATGTTTTTAGTTTTATAGTTCATCTTTGCAATATTGCTAATCATTGTTATAGGCAAAACAAAGTGTGTTTTGTGTCCTAAACTTTATATAAAACGACGTATTATGTACTAGTACCGTACGGAAGTCTTACATATATACAGTGCCTTGCAAAACTATTCATCCCCCTTGGTGTTTTTCCTGTTTTGTTGCATTACAAGATGGAATTAAAATGGATTTTTGGAGGGTGGGCACCATTTGATTTACACAACATGCCTACAATTTTAAAGGTGCACATTTTTTTTTGTAATTGTGACGCAAACAATAATTAAGATGAAAAAACAGAAATCTGGAGTGTGCATAGGTATTCATCCCCTTTTGTATGAAACCCCTAAATAAGAGCTGGTCCAAACAATTCACTTCATAAGTCAGATAATTAGTTGATTAAGATCCACCTGTGTGCAATCAAAGTGTCACATGATCTGTCACATGATGTCTGTAAAAATCAACCTGTTCTGGAAGGACCCTGACTCTGCAACACGACAAAGCAAGCAACATGAAAACCAAGCAGCCTCCAAACAGGTCAGAGACAAAATTGTGGAGAAGTATAGATCAGGGTTGGGTCATAAAAAAAAATATCCCAGGAAGCACTATTAAATCCATTATAGCAAAATGGAAAGAATATAGCACCACTACAAATCTGAAAAAAGAAGGCCGCCCACCAAAACTCACAGACCAGGCAAGGAGGGCATTAATCAGAGATGCAACAAAGACACCAAAGATAACACTGAAGGAGCTGCAGAGATGGGAGTATCTGTCCATATGACCACTTTAAGCCATACACTCCACAGAGTGGGGCTTTATGGAAGAGTGGCCAGAAAAGAGTAATTGCTTAAAAAAAATCATGTTTGGAGTTTGCCCAACAGCATGTGGCAGACTCCCCAAACACACGGAAGAATATTCTCTGGTCAAATGAGACAAAAATTGAACTTTTTGACCATCATGGGAAATGCCATGTGTGGCGCAAACCCAACACCCTGAGAACACTATCCCTACAATGAAGCATGGTGGTGGCGGCATCATGCTGTGGGGATGTTTTTCATCTGCAGTGACAGGAAAGCTGGTCAGGACTGAAGGAAAGATGGATAGCACTAAATACAGGGCAATTCTGGAGGGAAGCCTGTTTGAGACTGGGATGAAGGTTCACGTTCCAGCAGGACAATGACCCTAAACATACTGCTAAAGCTACACTGGAGTGGTTTAAAGGGAAACATTTAAATGTCTTGGAATCGCCTAGTCAAAGCCCAGACCTTGTTCCAATTGAGAATCTGTGACATAGCTTGAAGATTTCTGTATACCAACACAACCCATCTAATTTGAAGGAGTTGGAGCAGTTTTACCTTGAGGAATGGGCAAAAATCCCAGTGGCTAGATGTGCTAAGCTAATAGAGACATACTCCAAGAGACTTGCAACTGTAATTATAGCAAAAGGTGGGTCTATAAAGTATTGACTTAGGGGTGGTGAATACCTATGCATACTCCAGAGTTCTGTTTTTTCATCTTAATTATGGTTTGTCACAATAATAATAAACAATAATAATAATTTGCACCTTTGCACATTGTGTAAATCAAATGGTGCTAACCCCCCAAAAATCTATTTTAATTCCGGCTTGTAATGCAACAAAACAGGACAAACACCAAGGGGATGAATACTTTTGCAAGGCACTGAATTGATTTATGTTTCATGTTTTCAGGGCTTATCTTGTTTTTCTGTTGCAGAAATAAACTTTTTAAATTTTTTTTTAACATGTACTTTTGTCTGAATAACTCAATTATACCCTTAGAAAGCATATCAGTGTTGCCTTGAACCATGTACTTGAAAACTTGCCGAAATACCACAAGATTTTCGGGCAAAAGGACATTCAAGGGGGGGAAAAAAATTTTGAGGCCATTTGCCCTGCAGGGCAAAAGGTGTCTCAAGTGAACGTTGAGGCCTGCACTTTCCCTACCCACTGTCCATAGTCAATACTCACCATCCATACAGATCAAGACTCACTCTTCATACTCATGATTAATATTCAATATCCATACTCCCCATCCATGTTTAATACTCACTGTCAAATTCATTGTTGATACTCTCCATCCATACTCACTGTCCATATTTTCGATACTTATCTATACTCACCATCAATATTCATCAACATGCATACTGTTGATGTCATGGGGTGATTTCCTTATGGTTACTGAAATTAAGTTTAGGGTTAGATTTATAATTAGCTGATTTAATAATTGTTTTGTCAAGGTCCTCACAAATGTATTGAGATAAACATGTGCAGTTGAGCATAATTGGGGGTGTGTAATTTTTTATTTATTTATTTATTTATTTATTTATTTATTTATTTTGTGAACGTTTATATGAACCCAAGTGTTTGTCTGCCTCCATGGCAACATTCTGCTTGCCTGCTGGAATGAGACCCAGGGTAAATAAACACTTTAACACTGCAGTCTAAGCGAGCAACACACACTCCTCTTTCCTCTGTAAGACAATTAGCAGTGCAAATGTGCAGTAGAAAGTGAGTGTGCAAGTGTCAGCAGTGTAGCTAGGAAGGTGGATTTCAGTTGTTTGAACAATATTTTGAGTGTTCCAAATACTTTCTTGTGGGTGCTGAAAATAACGCAAACAGCACAACTGATTATCTACATGTGAAAATTTGTGCAGTAATTGTGCATATAATAATGTTGGGGAAAAAATCAGCATCAAAAAAACACATTCCTTAGTTTGTTTAAGCACACTTTGTTGGCTATGATGAGAAACTGGATTAACCAATCAGACTAGATCTTGTTTTATAAGATGTACAATGGTGCTTGAAAGTTTGTGAACCCTTTAGAATTTTCTATATTTCTGCATAAATATGACCTAAAACATCAGATTTACACACAAGTCCTAAAAGTAGATAAAGAGAACCCAGTTAAACAAATTGAGACAAAAATATTATACTTGGTCATTTATTTATTGAGGAAAATGATCCAATATTACATATCTGTAATTGGCAAAAGTATGTGCACCTCTAGGATTAGCAGTTAATTTGAAGGTGAAATTAGACTCAGGTGTTTTCAGTCAATGGGATGACAATCAGGTGTGAGTGGGCACCCTGTTTTATTTAAAGAACAGGGATCTATCAAAGTCTGATCTTCACAACACATGTTTGTGGAAGTGTATCATGGCACGAACAAAGGAGATTTCTGAGGACCTCAGAAAAAGCGTTGATGCTCATCAGGCTGGAAAAGATTACAAAACCATCTCTAAAGAGTTTGGACTCCACCAATCCACAGTCAGACAGATTGTGTACAAATGGAGGAAATTCAAGACCATTGTTACCCTCCCCAGGAGTGGTCAACCAACAAAGATCACTCCAAGAGCAAGGCGTGTAATAGTCGGCGAGGTCACAAAGGACCCCAGGGTAACTTCTAAGCAACTGAAGGCCTCTCTCACATTGGCTAATGTTCATGAGTCCACCATCAGGAGAACACTGAACAACAATGGTGTGCATGGCAGGGTTGCAAGGAGAAAGCCACTGCTCTCCAAAAAGAACATTGCTGCTCATCTGCAGTTTGCTAAAGATCACGTGGACAAGCCAGAAGGCTTTTGGAAAAATGATTTGTGGGAGGATGAGACCAAAATGGAACTTTTTGGTTTAAATGAGAAGCGTTATGTTTGGAGAAAGGAAAACACTGCATTCCAGCATAAGAACCTGATCCCATCTGTGAAACATGGTGGTGGTAGTATCATGGTTTGGGCCTGTTTTGCTGCATCTGGGCCAGGATGGCTTGCCATCATTGATGGAACAATGAATTCTGAATTATACCAGCAAATTCTAAAGGAAAATGTCAGGACATCTGTCCATGAACTGAATCTCAAGAGAAGGTGGGTCATGCAGCAAGACAATGACCCTAAGCACACAAGTTGTTCCACCAAAGAATGGTTAAAGAAAATAAAGTTAATGTTTTGGAATGGCCAAGTCAAAGTCCTGACCTTAATCCAACTGAAATGTTGTGGAAGGACCTGAAGCGAGCAGTTCATGTGAGGAAACCCACCAACATCCCAGAGTTGAAGCTGTTCTGTACAGAGGAATGGGCTAAAATTCCTCCAAGCCAGTGTGCAGGACTGATCAACAGTTACCAGAAATGTTTTGTTGCAATTATTGCTGCACCAGGGGGTCACACCAGATACTGAAAGCGAAAGTTCACATACTTTTGCCACTCACAGATATGTAATATTGGATCATTTTCCTCAATAAATAAATGGCCAAGTATAATATTTTTGTCTCATTTGTTTAACTGGGTTCTCTTTATCTACTTTTAGGACTTGTGTGAAAATCTGATGTTGTTTTTGGTCATATTTATGCAGGAATATAGAAAATTCTAAAGGGTTCACAAACTTTCAAGCACCACTGTATTTTCTGCCAACTTACTATCATGTTATATAATAAATTTCCGCAGATTTATCATAAGTATTTTATTTCCTTTACCCATTAACATTGGTTGCTGGCAAATTGTCCTTCTACTGCTGTTTGGCATCCACCCAAAGTACATCCCCAAATCAGAAAAAGTTGGGATGGTATGTTGAAATTGCAATTAAAACTGAAAACAATGATTTGTAAATAATATTTGACCTGTATTGCACTCAAAATAATACAATAGCACATTACTTGATGTTTTACCCCATACTGTACATTTTTTATTGTTTTTCAAAATGAACATCAATTATGATTCTTGCAACACATTTAAAAAAAAGTTTAAACAGTAAAGCATTTACCACTTTGTAATGTTGCCATTCCTTCTCACAACACTTAAGGTGTTTACAGTCTGAAGACACCAAATGATGAAGCGTTTCAGGTGTTATTTTGTCCCATTTGTCCTGCAAACAGGTCTGAAGGTGTGCAACAGTACAGGGTTGTCATCATATTTTTTGTTTCAGAATTCACCACACATTCTTTATTGGGGACAGAGGGGACAGGCACCCTCTTCTTCCACAGCCATGCCTTTGTAATGTGTGCCGAATGTGGTTTTGCTTTGTCTTGTTGAAATATCCTTGGAAAAGGTGTCGTCTTGAAGGTAGCATATGTTGGTCTAAAATCTCAATATATTTTTCTGCATTAATGCTGCCATCACAGTAGTGAAAATTACCTTTGCCAAGGGCACTGACACAATCCCATACTATGGCAGACCCTTGCTTTTGGACTTGTTGCTCGTAACAGTCTGGATGGTCCTTTTTGTCTTTGGTCCAGAGCATATGGCAGCCATTTCTTCCAAAAAAAAAAGCCCTGGAATACTGATTTTGTCTGACCACAAAACACTTTTAAACTGTGTGATGGTCCATCCCAGATGTCTCCGAGTCCAGAGAGATCAACGGCGCTTTTGGACACAATTAATATAAAGCTTCCTTTTTGCACAGTAAAATTTTACCTGGCATTTGTGGATGTAACTTTTTTATTGTAATACTTGATAAAGGTTTGCCAAAGTAATCCTGAGCCCATGTGGTTATATCAGCTATAGATGAATGCCAATTCTTGATGCAGTGCCATCTGAGGGATCAGTGATCACGGGTGTTCAGCTTAGGCTTGGGCCCTTGTCCTTTTACATCCTAAAATGCCTCTATATTCCTTGAATCATTTAATGATATTGTGCACCATAGAGTGAAATATCTAAATCCCTTCCTGTACTTCTCTGAGGAACATCATTTTTAAACATTTCAATAATTTTCTCATGCATTTGTTGACAAACTGGAGCTCCTCTGTCCATCTTTGCTCCTTAAAGACTCAGCCTTCTCTGGATACTGATTTTATTCCAAGTCATGATTACCTGTTGACATCACCAGTTTCAAATTGCATCATTTATTTAATTGTTTTACCTCATTACTAGCCCCAATTGCCCCCAACTTTTTTTGGAATGTGTTGCAGGCCTGAAATGCAGGAATGGATGTATAGAAACAAAAGAAATGAAGTTGACCAGAAAAAACATGAAATCCTGGGTTCACACTGTCTGCAATCAAATAGAAGTCAAAGTAAAATTAGAAATCTCTGTTTGTTTTTTGTTTGGTTTTTTTTCTTTGTTTTTTTTTATTTGCATTTTCCTTACCGTCCCAACTTTTTCTGATTTGGGATTGTACATGCATTTATTTCACTTATAATTGTAGCGCGCACATTTTATTTAGCATATTTTCTCACCCTTTCCACCTGGCTATGCCACTGGCAAGTGTGTGTATGCAAAGTATAGCACTGTAGTGTCGATCGCATTGCTGAGAACAGAGAATTAGAGAGAGGTGTAGAGCTGTTACACTGTGATTGTGATCCTTGAAGTCCTTTGCGGAGGTGATGGAGGGAAAATGTGTCAGCACTTACTCCAATAGATAAATTAAGATCAGAGAGAGGGATACAAGGAGCAATAGAGAGAATAAGGGTAAGGGGGGAAAGAATCAGAATGAATATCAGAATTGGCACATCTTAATGTCTTGATCCATCAATCACTGGCCATCAGCATCATAACAAAGTGCTCCCATATATTGTATATTTGGGGGAAATTTCTGGTTCCTAGTTGCTGCTGCATAGCCGTTGCTATTTTTCCAACGCGAACATGCTAGTATGTTTGCGTATTAGCTACGAAAAAAAAACGTTTACATTGCATTAATTACATTAATGGCATTTAGCAGATGCTCTTATCCAGAGTGACGTACAGCATACCCAGAGCAGCCTGGGGAGTAGTTAAGGCCAATTTATGCTGACAACGCAGTCCTCGCAGATGGCGTCGCAGATGGCATCTGCGTAGCCCCCCCACCTTCGCAGACGCTCTGCGCGCACCTCCCAAAAATTGTGACCACTGCAGAAGCCTCGCAGACAGCGTCGCAGACAAGAGGGCTCTTATTGGTCCACTCTACATCCGCTGTACACGCACTTTCGTTTCCCTACTTTCCCGGTTTGGTTTGTTTTCACGACCGCCATTTTTAAAAACACAAGCGAAGATGGAGCAGCACGAAGAGCGGTTGATCGAGGAAGTGAGGAAGTACGTACATCTATACGACTCCAGTTCTAGTCATTATAAGTAACCGGAGGATAAACACTCCACTAACCACACCCACCAACTACTCCTAGCGATTTCGCGACTTCGCGCCCCCTTGCGTTGTGGCGGTGAATAACATCATGCACGCCTATTACTCCCCGCTCAACGATAAATTACAACTGTCTGCGAAAAGCTATCTGCGAAAGCCTTGTCGCAAGAGCATGCAGAGGCCCTTAGGGGTTAGGTGCCTTGCTCAAGGGCATTTCAGGCATTTCTTTTGGTTCAGGGAATCAAACCAGTGACCTTTTGGTCCCAGAGCTTCTTCTCTAACCATTAGGCCATGGCTTCTCCTTAGGGGGGAAAAAACAGCTTGCTTAGAAGTTGTTTGTTTTTATTTTAAACCCACGTAGCCTCTCTTGAGCCGAGATAAAGACGAAGCTACATTCTCAGAGGAGGGAGTATAGGCAGTCATGCTGCAGCACCCAGGAAACAGTCAGGGTTAGGTGCCTTGCTCAAAGGCACTTGAGCCGTGGATGTCGAAGGAGGGGAAAATGCTGTTCATTCACTTCCCCTGCCCACACACTTTTTTTGCTGCTGGTCCCACACCTGCTTCTCTAACCTTTAGGTTATGGCTAATACAGTGTCTTGCAAAAGTATTCATCCCCCTTGGTGTTTGTCCTGTTTTGTCACATTACAAGATGGAATTAAAATTGATTTTTTGGGGGGTTAGCACCATTTGATTTACACAACATGCCTACAATTTTAAAGGTGCACATTTTTTATTTATTTATTTTTATTTTTACTGTGACACACACAATAATTAAGATGAAAAAACAGAAATCTGGAGTGTTTAAGTATTCACCCCCTTTTGTACAAAACCCCTAAATAAGAGCTGGTCCAACCAATTCACTTCATAAGTCAGATAATTAGTTGATTAAGATCCACCTGTGTACAATCAAAGTGTCACATGATCTGTCACATGATGTCTGTATAAATCAACCTGTTCTGGAAGGACCCTGACTCTGCAACACTACTAAGCAAGCAACATGAAAACCAAGGAGCACTCCAAACAGGTCAGAGACAAAGTTGTGGAGAAGTATAGCTCAGGGTTGGGTCATAAAAAAAAATTATATCCCAGGGAGCATCATTAAATCCATTATAGCAAAATGGAAAGAATATGGCACCACTACAAACCTGACAAGAGAAGGCCGCCCATCAAAACTCACAGACCGGGCAAGGAGGGCATTAATCAGAGATGCAGCAAATACACCAATGATAACACTGAGGGAACTGCAAAGATCCACAGTGGAGATGGGAGTATCTGTTCATAGGACTACTTTAAGCTATACACTCCACAGAGTGGGGCTTTATGGAAGAGTGGCCAGAAAAAAAGTCATTGCTTAAAAAAAATCACATTTGGAGTTTGCCCAACAGCATGTGGCACACTCCCCAAACACATGGAAGAAGATTTTCTCGTATAATGAGACAAAAATTGAACTTTTTGGCTATCATGGGAAATGCCATGTGTGGCGCAAACCCAACACCCTGAGAACACCATCCCTACAATGAAGTATGGTGGTGGCAGCATCATGCTGTATGGATGTTTTTCATCTGCAGGGACAGGAAAGCTGGTCAAGACTGAAGGAAAGATGGACGGCACTAAATACAGGGCAATTCTGGAGGAAAACCGGTTTGAGACTGGGATGAAGGTTCACGTTCCAGCAGGACAATGACCCTAAACATACTGCTAAAGCTACACTGGAGTGGTTTAAAAGGAAACATTTAAATGTCTTGGAATGGCCTAATCAAAGCCCAGACCTTAATCCAATTGAGAATCTGTGGCATAACTTGAAGATTTCTGTACACCAACGCAACCCATCTAACTTGAAGGAGTTGGAGCAGTTTTCCCTTGAGGAATGGGCAAAAATCCCAGTGGCTAAATGTGCTACGTTAATCGAGACATACCCCAAGAGACTTGCAGCTGTAATTGTAGCAAAAGGTGGATCTTTCAAGTATTGACTTTTGGTGGGGGGGATACCTATGCACACTCCAGATTTCTGTTTTTTCATCTTAATTATTGTTTCTGCCACAATGAAAAAAAAAAAAACAATGTGCACCTTTAAAGTGGTAGGCATGTCATGTAAATCAAATGGTGCTAACCCCCCAAAAATCCATTTTAATTCCAGCTTGTAATGTGACAAAAAAGGACAAACATCAAGGGGGATGAATACTTTTGCAAGCCATTGTAAATAAAATATTTTATGTATGATAAATTTATATTGTACAGGTAGTCGTCGACTTACGACTGCGTTTGGTTACGACTGACCGGTCGTAAACCGATCTGGTCGTAAGTCGGCCTATGTTAAATGAACGTAAGTATATTGTGATGTGTAATGATATTGTAATCATCTTAGTCTTATTTTATCAACATTTTCTTATTTCATTACCTTGGCTCATTATTTGGTTCAAGTCAAACACTGCATACTACACTGCGTACAGTACAATTCATTTAATATGTGCAAAACAAAAAATACAAAATACAGGTGTGAAAAATAGAAAACATTTTAGTTTGAAACCTACCAAAATACAAATGTAAAACATAGCAAAATACAAAACTTAGTGACCGCTGGCATCACTGGTGCTTGGCTGTGGGTCGTCTACGTCATCATCAGCTGTTGCAGCGCTCGGGCTGGCGGGAGCATTTGCTCGTTTCATAAACCAGGAGCTGGGGCGAAAACTGTATGATGGAGTGTGCGAGGGAGCGCAAGAGAGACTGCGCATGTGCCTGGAGCTGGGGCGGAAACTGTTGTACGCGGCGAGAGGCGCTGCCAGGAGCCGGGGTGGAAACTGTCGTACGCTCAGCTAGCTCAGCTGGGAAACACTTGCCAGTCATAACCAGATGGTTGTAAAGTCGATCGGTCGTAAGTCGCATAGGTCGTAAGTTGACGACTACCTGTATAGGCTAAAAGTTTGCAAACACCTGACCATCACTCTTGTATGTGCTTTTTCAACATCCCATTTCCACATTTGGTTCCCCTTTGCTGTTTCAATGATCTCCATACTTCTGGGAAGGCTTTCCACTAGATTTTGGAGCATGGCTGTGGAAATTTTTCCCATTCAGCCACAAACAGCATGAGTGAAGTCACATATGGGTGTGATGGTCAGGTGTCCACAAAGCGTAGTGTATATTAATTTTATAGATTGAGCTTAGTACCACAAGCTATCTAACTGTATTTAATACTTTAGGGTGCCAGTAACTAGCTAGTTAGTTATATTTTGCTCGCATATCCCAGTGATGGTTTTTAGTATCACACTAGCTAGCTTATTTAATATCAGTGATTAACAACCAGATTCTTTTTACTGACTACAAACACGTCATTTTATTTCATTTTGGTACATCAGCAGCGGAGGTGATTTCTGTCAGTGGAACAGTATCTCTTACATCAGTTACAATGGAAACAGCTTGATCTCTACATTACACATGGCAGTTTCAACTTGCTGTTCTTGGAGAGTTGTGCCCTGTGTGTGTTGTGTGTCTGACAACTCGACTGTTCAGTATGGCAGTGAATGCTATGTGTTTCACACGCACTCGACTGTATCTTATTAAGACAGACGACTAGTAATGAACACCATCTGGGCCCATCCTGTTCAATCACCAATTCCTCCCCACACCTCTCTCAATCGTGCGCTCTCTCTCTCTCCGTCTCTTATTCTCCAAATGTACTGATGTTGCCATGGAAGATTTACATTAGTATATCACAGCTGATGACTAAATTAGGCTCTTAGTCAGCATCCTTTTGAGACATGAACTGACATTTTTGCAGTGTTGTGTTCCTTTGTTCAGATTGTGTTGCTTGTGTCTTTTCTCATGTGTATTTATCAGGTTACCCAGCAGGCTATCCTACTGCAGCGCCTGCCTACACACCAAGCCTCTATCAGACAGGCAGTCCAGGGTACCCTCCAGGTGAGATACACACACACACACACACACACACACACACACACACACACACAGAGGGAGTGAGTGTATGCTGCATGCTCACTTATACAACAAGTAGAATTTAATGCTAGCATACATGCCTCCACTGCCAATAACTTTCGTCTCTGTTACTAATTTTTATGCCTCAAGTGTGCTTAAAATATACCATGACCATGTTTGGAACCATTACAGGATGTAATGAGTTCATCTGGTGCTAACAAGGATTAGTCCGTACAAATCCAATTTTTTTTTTTTAATTTTGTATATAAGGTGTAGCAATATCACAATACATTTCAAAGCCCAAGTTTGTACAACACAATTCGAGAGCAAAAGCTCCCATCCTTACTTTTATGGACTTTCTCTGGCATTTGGAAATATGAGCTAACACTTAGTCAAATAATGGATATATTTAGGCACTGCCGAAAAGCGGAGCTCCCAATGAATGTAAAATGTGTTTGTAAGTGGCAGCCAGAGCTGTCACTCATTATTCATGTTACAGGCAGAGCTGTCAGCCCAGGAAGCTGTATTTATTATGCTACAGATGCTCGCTGCTGTGTTTTTTTACCATATGCCTCCGTCAGAGGTTTAGCACAGCATCTTAGAAAGCTTTGCTGTCTGTCATCCTGATATGTCATTCATGCACAGTGTAAAGTTTGTGTGGGCTGTTTATTGGAGTGTGTTTTGTTTGTATTCTGTGCATTGGTTGAACTGTGCTTTAGCACAGAGGCTCATGCTGCACGTATGACTAACTTGTAGAGTTTTGCACCCTTGGTTGAGTGGAGCAAGGTGTGTAATGTCAGCATGGTCTGTAAGCATTGCTCTGCAAATTTTTTTGTTTACAACCATATTACATTGATTATTATTTTTGTTTTCTTTAGTTTTCACGGTGCATGGTGTGTGTCCAGTGTTCATTGCTATACTCGTGTTCAAGAGGAATAAAATGCATATGCAGTCAGAGAGACTCTACTGTTGTTCTTAATGCCAAGGGCTGCTACAGTGTTGGTAAATAATCCGACATTATTTTTAAAAGAAAGTAAAGTAAAATTAAGCACTGGATAACAACCCATCTATCTTATGTAAATAAAGAACCAAATTTCGTTGTCCGGTGGTCAAGCGTTTGAGATGTGTTGCCTTACACTTACAACTGGGTTCCCTGTGGTGGTGTACACACGTACAGATGGACGGACGTTGTACGGTCGCAAAAGCCATCAAAGATCAGGTCAGTGCATTACCATATTCTCTGGAGTATGGCGTTCTGTTGAAAGTACATATCCAGAGGAAGGTGGCCATTGGTTAAAATACATCCCAGATTCCAGTAAAGTTGGGACGCTGTGTAAAACGTAAATAAAAACAATGTAATGATTTGCAGAAACTTTTCAACCTAGAAGACAAGATTTAATGTGTTCAAACTGATCAACTTTTTTTTTTTAAATATACACTTGTTCTGAATTTGATGAAAACAACATTCCAAAAAACATTGAGACAAGGGCAGCAAAAGACTGGAAAGTTGTGGAATGCTCAAAATAACCCTGTTTGGAACGTTCTACAGGTTAACTGGTAATTGGAAAGGCTCAGTCATTTGCAAGCAAGGATGAGGCAAGGTTCACTTTCACTTTCTGAAAAACTGCCTGTGTAAATCATCCAACAGTTTAAGAACAAAGTTTCTCATTGTACTATTGCAAGGAATTTAGGGTTTTCACTATAAACAGTCCATAATATCAAGAGATTCAAAGAATCCACAGCAATCTCTGCACCTAAAGGGAAAGGCTGAAAACCCACATTGAATGCCTGTGACTCAATCTCTCAGGTGACACTGCATTAAAAACCGACATGCTTGTATAAAGGATGTTACTACATGGGCTTGGGAACACTTCAGAAAACTGCTGTTTGTAAACACAGTTCGATGCTGCATCTACCACACAAAGCAAAAGCCATAGATCAACATCATTTCAGAAACACTACCAAATTCGGGCCTGAGATGAACTGATGCAAAATTTAAGTGTGTTGTGGTCTGACGAGTCCACGTTTCAAATTGTTTTTGAAAATCATGGGCACGTCCTCTGGGCTAAAGTGGAAAAGGACCACCCAGATTGTTACCAGCACCTAGTTTAAAAGCCAGCATCTGTGATGGTATGGGGGTGTGTTACTGCCCATGGCATGGGTAACTTGCACATCTGTGAAAGCACCATTGTGCATGTGGTGCAAGCACAACAATCTCCTCCTGAACGTGGAGAAGACGAAGGAGATTGTTGTGGACTTCGAGAGCGCACACCCAGCATGCTCCACTAACTATCGACGGTGCTGCAGTGGAGAGGGTGAGCAGCACCAAGTTTCTGGGTGTGCACATCTCTGAAGACCTGTCCTGGAGCAACAACACCACATCACTGGCCAAAAAAGCCCAACAGCGTCTGTACTTCCTCCGCAAACTGAGGAGAGCAAGAGCCCCGGCCTCCATCATGCACACATTCTACAGAGGCACCATCGAGAACATCCTGACCAGCTGCATCACCGTGTGGTACGGTGCCTGCACCGTGTCCTGCCGCAAGACTTTGCAGCGCATCGTGAGAGCAGCTGAGAGGATCATTGGTGGCTCTCTCTCTCCCTTCTCTTATGGATATCTATAACTTCCGCCTCACCCCCAAAGCCATCAGGATTGCAGGTGACCCCACCCACCCATCTCAGCCTCTTCAGCCCGCTGCCATCGGGGAGGAGACTGCGGAGTCTCCAGGCCAAAACCAGCAGGCTCAAGGATAGTTTCTTTCACCAGGCGGTCAGGAGGCTCAACTCCCTCCCTGTTCTGCTCCGCCTCCCCCCTCTGCCCCCTGCCACAGTTTCTGCCCGTACACCCCCCTGCCCGCCCTTCAGCATCTGACATCATGTCACCCTCACAGTTCCCCCCCAATACGCGCGCGCGCACACACACACACACACACACACACACACACACACACACAACATTCATTAACACACTGAATTCAGGGACTGCACCTTTCACTTTACCTCGCTCATTTGCATTATTCCGCACTACCTCACCTTAACAGCTATTAGTTTATTGTTTATACTGCTTATTTCATGTTTACTTGCTATACCTCAAGTGCCCTTGACCGTTGTATTTTATGTCCTTTTTGCTCCAATTTGTGTGTGTGTGTGTGTGTGTGTGTATATAAAAAATCTCCTTCTCACCCCCGGCGGGGGGGTGGTATCCATGTCATCCTCAAGCTCGGGTCCTCTACCAGAGGCCTGGGAGTTTGAGGGTTCTGCGCAGTATCTTCGATGTTCCTAGGACTGCGCTCTTCTGGACTGAGGCTTCAGATGTTGTTCCTGGGATTTGCTGGAGCCACTCTCCCAGTTTGGGGGTTACTGCCCCAAGTGCCCCCACTACCACGGGGACCACACAACCCTTGACCTTCCACATCCGTTCCAGCTGCTCTTTCAACCCTTGATACTTCTCAAGTTTCTCATGTTCCTTCTTCCTGATGTTGGCGTCAGCTGGGATCGCCACATCTATCACCACCACCCTCTTCTGCTCTTTGTCCACCACCACTATGTCCGGTTGGTTAGCCAGGATCTGTTTGTCAGTCTGGAAGCTGAAGTCCCACAGAACCTTGGCCCTGTTGTTCTCAGCCACCTTCTGTGGTATGGCCCATTGGGACTTGGGTATTTCTATTCCATACTGGTTGCAGATGTTCCTGTATACTATCCCAGCCACTTGGTTGTGCCTCTCCATGTACGCTGATCCAGCTAGCATCTTACACCCTGCTACTATGTGCTGGACTGTTTCAGGGGCTTCTTTGCACAGTCTGCATCTTGGGTCTGATCTACTCTGGTAGATCCTGGCCTCTATGGCTCTTGTGCTTATGGCCTGTTCTTGTGCTGCCATGATTAGTGCCTCTGTGCTGTCTGTCAGTCCTGCATTATCCAGCCACTGGTAGGATTTCTTGATATCAGCCACTTCCTCTATCTGACGGTGGTACATGCCATGTAGGGGTTTGTCTCTCCAGGTTGTCTGTTCCTCCTCCTCCTCTGCACTCTCATCAGGGTTCTGCTGCCTGAGACATTCACTTAGCAGTTCATCCTTTGGGGCCATCTTTCTGATGTATTCTCGGATTTTCGATGTTTCATCCTGGACCGTGGTCTTGATGCTCACTAGCCCTCGGCCTCCCTCTTTCCGCTTAGTGTATAGTCTCAGGGTGCTGGACTTGGGGTGGAACCCTCCATGCATGGTGAGGAGCTTTCTAGTCTTGATATCTGTGGCTTCTATCTCCTCCTTTGGCCAGTTTATGATACCAGCGGGGTATCTGATGACTGGTAGTGCGTACATGTTGATGGCTCGGACCTTGTTTTTACCATTCAGCTGACTTTTCAGGACCTGCCTTACTCTCTGGAGGTATTTGGCTGTGGTTGACTTCCTTGTGGCCTCTTCATGGTTTCCATTAGCCTGTGGGATGCCAAGGTACTTGTAGCTGTCTTGGATATCACCTATGTTGCCCTCTGGTAGGTCAATCCCTTCAGTCCGGATCATCTTGCCTCTCTTTGAGACCATCCGGCCACACTTGTCCAATCCGAATGACATCCCTATGTCATCGCTGTAGATCCGGGTGGTGTGGATCAGCGAGTCTATTTCTCGCTCATTCCTGGCATACAGCTTGATGTCATCCATGTAGAGCAGGTGGCTGATTGTTGCCCCACTACGGAATCGGTACCCGTATCCGCTCTTCGTGATGATCTGACTGAGGGGGTTCAGGCCTATGCAGAACAGCAGTGGTGATAGCGCATCTCCTTGGTATATGCCGCACTTGATGTTGACTTGGGCAATGGGTTTTGAGTTGGCCTCTAGGGTTGTCTTCCACATTTCCATTGAGTTCTGTATGAAGGTCCTTAGGTTCCTGTTGATCTTATACAGTTCCAGACATTCCAGTATCCATGTGTGTGGCATTGAGTCGTAGGCTTTCTTGTAGTCAATCCAGGCAGTGCACAGGTTGGTCTGTCTCTTCTTACAGTCTCGGGCGACTGTTCTATCGGCCAGTAGCTGGTGCTTGGCTCCTCTGGTGTTACTGCCGATTCCTTTCTGTGCCTCGCTCATGTATTGATCCACATGCTTACTCATTTTTGCCGCAATGATGCCTGACAGGGCCTTCCATGTTGTGCAGAGACAGGTAATTGGCTGGTAGTTGGATGGGATGGGTCCCTTCTGGGGGTCCTTCATGATTAGGACTGTCCTGCCTTGGGTTAGCCATTCTGGGTGGGTTCCATCCCTCAGCAGCTGGTTCATCTGTGCTGCTAGGCGTTCATGGAGTGCAGTTAGCTTCTTCAGCCAGTACGTATGGATCATATCGGGGCCTGGTGCTGTCCAGCTCTTCATCTTTGACACTCTTTCTTGGATGTCTGCCATTGAGATGGTTACTGGTTCTTGTTCTGGGAGGTTGCTGTGGTCAGCTCTTAGGTCCACTAACCATTGGGCATCGGTGTTGTGTGATGCCTTTCTTTCCCATATGTCTTTCCAGTATTTTTCCACCTCAGCTCTTGGTGGGTCTGACCGGTTGTTGTTCCCCTGCCATTGAGAGTACACCTTGGCTGGTTCAGTGGAGAACAGCTTGTTTATTCTCCTGGCCTCTCCTTCCTTGGTGTATCTCCTCAACCGGGTGGCCAGAGCTGTTAGTCGCTGTTTGGCAGTTTCGAGTGCCTCTGGTATGGAGAGTGAGTTGTACTTCCTGGGCGCCCCTTTATTCACCATGTTCCCTTTCTGTAATTCAGCTAGCTGGCTAACTTCTCTCCTTGCTGCCTTTATCTTGGCCTCTAATCGTCTCTTCCATGGTGGATACTGTTTGTTATGTCCCGAGCCCACCTTGTGTCCAAGCATCTCCATGATTACTGTTGCTGTACTGTGTATCAGCTTGTTGGTCTCAGTGATTGTTCTTGTGGAGATTGTCTTCAGAGCAGCATTCACATCTACTAGTAGATCTTCTGAAGGTACTTGGCAACTCAGCTTCGGTATTCGTCGGGGGCTCCAGGTTTCCAGTTGGGTCACGATCTTCCTTCTCAGGTCAGCAGCTCTTGTGTTGAGGCTGTTAGCTGTTGGGGCTTGGTACCCAATCTCTGGTTGTGGGGATGATGACATCTCCCCGCTGACCTGTCTTCCTGGCTCCCCCTTGCCGTAGCATCGTTGTTGTATTTCATTAATCTCTAGTTGTGATAGCAGATTTCGATTATGGATGTTGGAACACTGGGCTAATAGCTGTTTCTTTGTTAGCCTTGATTGTGGGTTTCGAAGTATCCAATGGTCCCACATTCTCTGCATGTATCCCCTCTCTCTGGGATTGCTTGTATAGTAGCATTCCAGCAAATCCATATTTTCTGTCCTCGTCCATCGATGTCTTGTTCCAGTAGCCCATTTCCAGTAGCATAGTGTTTAGTCTATGCCTATTTCTTATCTAGAGTGTTTATACTGTTTATATTGTTTATTTCAATTATTCTATTTTTATTTATTGCATTGCCTGTTTGCACTGTGGGTCAGAGAGGACTGAAATTTCATCTGTGCTGTATGTCGAGCATGTATAGCATATTTGACAATAAAGTTGACTTGACTTGACTTGATTAATGCTGAAAGGTACATTTGTAGTAAAAGAGTGCAGGTGCTAAACTGGCCTGCCTGCCTCCCACTGAAAATGTGTGGTGTATTATGAAGTACAAAATATGACAGTGGAGCATGTTGAGCAACTGGAGCATGTTGAGCAACTGAAGCTGTATATCAAGCAAGAATTGGAAAGAATTTAACTTTCAAAACATCAACAATTAGTGTCCTCAGTTCCCAAATGCTCGCAAATTATTTTTAAAAGAAAACGTGATGGGGGCAGCACGGTGGTGTAGTGGTTAGCGCTGTCACCTCACAGCAAGAAGGTCCTGGGTTCAAGCCCCAGGGCCGGCGAGGGCCTTTCTGTGTGGAGTTTGCATGTTCTCCCCGTGTCCGCGTGGGTTTCCTCCGGGTGCTCCGGTTTTCCCCACAGTCCAAAGACATGCAGGTTAGGTTAACTGGTGACTCTAAATTGACCGTAGGTGTGAATGTGAGTGTGAATGGTTGTCTGTGTCTATGTGTCAGCCCTGTGATGACCTGGCGACTTGTCCAGGGTGTACCCCGCCTTTCGCCCATAGTCAGCTGGGATAGGCTCCAGCTTGCCTGCAACCCTGTAGAAGGATAAAGCGGCTAGAGATAATCAGATGAGATGAGAAAACGTGATGGAACACGGTGGTTAATATGCCCCTGTCCCAACTTTTTTGGAACATGTTGCAGGCATCAAATTCAGAATGGGTGTATTTTTTTAAGTAGTTTGAACATTAAATATCTTGTCTACATACTGTGGAGCGCAGGTGGCCAAGTGGTTAGAGTGCTTGACCGCTAAGCGAACGGTCCTTGGTTCGAGCCTCGGCTCGACGGGGATCTGGGGCTCGCTCCCTGTCCACCCAGCAGTGAATGGGGACCTGGTGGAAACACTGGGGAAGTTAAAGGCGGCGAGGAAAGGAACTGGCCACCCTACCTCACTATGCCGATGGCCCAGGACAAGTGCCCTCTCTAACAGGCACTCCCCCAATGTACGAATCGTATATGGGACTCCCCTTTGCTTGCTACATACTGTATTCAATTGAATATAGATTGAAAAGGATTTGCAAAGCATTGCATTCTGTTTTTATTTGTTTTACACAGTGTCCCAACTTTATTGGAATCACAGTTGTAGATTTTATATCCATTAACTGGGCCCCAAAATTAATGTATATCAGGATAATCCCACGGTGTATGTATTAGAGACTCCTAAGCTGCAAAAATTGCTGTAAGGAAGAGGTGAGAGGTCAGTCACACACCTTACACATGAGGTTCATGTTAGGTTACACGAGAGTATAGATGTCATGATGGTTGGGCATTTCTGGACATTTTAAATATGTTAATGCATACTGTATACCAGTCAATAGGCACTTTCGAACTGGAAATACTTGTTCATAGATCTTAGAACTGATCTTAGAACCACAAGTAATGTAAATGTATGTTGATTGGTCTAATCCCAGCATGGTTGTGCAGTTAGCACTGTCGCCTCACAGCAAGAAGGTTCCGGGTTCTAACTTCGTGGCCGACGGGGGCCTTTCTATATGGAGTTTGCATGTTCTCCCCGTGTCTGTGTGGGTTTCCTCCCACAGTTCAAAGACATGCAGATTAGGTAAAAATTGTTAAACTTGTTGTACATCGCTCTGGATAAGAGTGTCTGCTAAATGCCTGTAATGTAATGTTGAACACAAGCCAATGCAGCATGGGCAATCGCTAGTTTTAAAAATCTGTGTAAAACGTTAGCTGTGAAAACAACAGCTCTTAACATTAGCCTTAACAAATGGCAAAAACCACAGACGAATGGACCGACAGAGAAATCCAAGCTTTATTGAGCATATATGCAGTTGGGGAAAGAGTGCAATTTTCACCCATCAAAGCGAGATACAAAAATTTCTCGAGCATTTCCTGCTAACATCACACTAGCAAGCCAGCATACATCACTTCAGCATTCCTAATGATGGTGCAAATGCAAACAAAAAAAAAAACTCTTGAAGGTATTTAGCTCAATGGGGATCTCGCCAGTTGGTAGTTCCTCTCAATAAGTCCCAAGAAGTTTTTGGTCCAGAAGTGCCTGTTCTGTCTATTGTACAATGAAAAGTCTCCAGCTCATAATCTTGCACCTTGTGTATGGTGTTCTTATGATGCATCAACAGACTGATGGATCAGTGGCTTCTTAGGTAAATCTTACATAGCCAGAAAATGGGCCTTGAACATGTGTTTTCTGTGACAAACAGGAACAAGCTACTGAAGAAAAACTATTTCAGACATTTGACCTTGCTGTGACTTTGTCCCTGTTTGGATTGATTCCATAATTTAATCGGTTTGTCTGCTGGCGGCAATGATAATTCCATATAAATCCTACAATCAACCAACCACTTTTTCTTGAGATGGCACTCTACATAAAACACGGATAGATGGATGGATGCACAGAAAACCCAAAACCACATTCCATTCATTTCAACCAATAGCAACAACTCATACTCGCAACAGGCTTACAACCCTCTAAAATTCCTATTCACAATGGCGTCACTGATAATGTTGGTGAAAATAAGTGTTTTCAGCTTTACACTGTATAAGGCTTGGCAAAATAACTCATGATTATTTTCAGCTAAGTTTAAATAGATCAAAATTGTTACTGAGTAATTTGTTATTGTGTGCTTTTTGTCACCTAATGACTGCATAATTCAGCTTTGGCATGTTCTTGGCATTCTGTCTTGTTTAGCTTGACTAGAGACATGGTGCATATTTTAATACATCAATAACAGGGTAGCTCAGGTCCTGAGCCACACTACAGAAGTGCATTCTTTGTGTGGTTAAAAATAATAATTATAATAAAAAATCTGATCAACAGGCAAATTAGTTAAGATGAAGATTCCAATAATTGGTAAAAAAAAAAAGGTGAACGTTGGATGGATGGATGGATGGATGGATGGATGGATGGATGGATGGAGATACTTAAGGACCTAATGCACTACATAAGTATATTGTTTGTTTGCTTTTTATATGTTACTGTTCCTGCTGATTACACTGTCTAAGAGTTCTGTTAATGAAGTGTTGTTTCAGAAAAAGTTGTAGGGCTTTTTTGTTTGTTTTTTTTGTGGAACATTTTCATTACAGTTATTCCTTTGGCTTAAGAGCGTATCCAAATAATAATGCTCAGAGGCCTTGCAGTGGGTTTTAAACTTCTAACTTTCTGATCACTTGCTGCAAACCTTAACCATTGAGCCATCAGTTTGGACTGCAGAATCTAGTAAACTCAAATGTATGTTTGTTTGCATGCATACTCGTACTTGCTCCATACAGTGTCTTGCAAAGGTTTTTATCTCCCTTGGTGTTTGTCCTAATTTGTCGCATTACAAGCTGGAATTAAAATGGATTTTGGGGGATTAGCACCATTTGATTTACACAACATGCCTAACACTTTAAAGGTGTAAATATATATAGACAATATATATAAATTTTTTTTTATTGTGACGCAAACAATAATTAAGATGGAAAAAAAAAATCTGGAGTGTGTATAGGTATTCTCACCCCCTTTTGTATGAAACCCCTAAATAAGAGCTGGTCCAACCAATTCACTTCATAAGTCACATAATTGTCTGATTTAAGATCTACCTGTGTGCAATCAATGTGTCACATGATCTGTCACATGATGCCTGTATAAATCAACCTGTTCTGGAAGGACCCTGACTCTGTAACACTACTAGGCAAGCAACATGAAAACCAAGGAGCCTCCAAACAGGTCAGAGACAAAGTTGTGGAGAAGTATAGATCAGGGTTGGGTGATGATAAATATCCCAAACTTTGAATATCCCAGGGAGCACCATTAAATCCATTATAGCAAAATGGAAAGAATATGGCACCACTACAAATCTGATGAGAGAAGGCCGCCCACCAAAACTCACAGATTGGGCAAGGAGGGCATTAATCAGAGATGCAACAAAGACACCAAAGATAACACTGAAGAAGCTGCACAGATCCACAGCGGAGATGGGAGCATCTGTCCATAGGGACCACTTTAAGCCGTACACTCCACAGAGTGGGGCTTTATGGAAGAGTGGCCAGAAAAAGTAATTCCTGAAAGGGAAAAAAAAAGAAGAAAACACGTTTGGAGTTTGCCCAACAGTGCATGGCAGACTCCCCAAACACATGGAAGAAGATTCTCTGGTTAGATGAGACTAAAATTCAACCTTTTGTCCATCATGGGAAACACCATGTGTGCACAAACCCAACACTTCTCATCACCCTGAGAACATCATTCCTACAGTGAAGCATGGTGGTAGCAGCATCATGCTGTGGGGATATTTTTCATCTGCAGGGACAGGAAAGCTGGTCAGGATTGAAGGAAAGATGGAGGGCACTAAATACAGGGCAATTCTGGAGGAAAACCTGTTTGAGTCAGCCAGAGGTTTGAGACTGGGACGAAGGTTCACATTCCAGCAGGACAATGACCCTAAACATACTGCTAAAGCGACACTGGAGTGGTTTAAAGGGAAACATTTAAATGTCTTGGAATGGCCTAATCAAAGCCCAGACCTCAATCCAATTGAGAACCTGTGGCATAACCTGAAGATTGCTGTACACCAGCACAACCCATCTAACTTGAAGGAGTTGGAGCAGTTTTGCCTTGAGGAATGCGCAAAAATCCCAGTAGCTAGATGTGCTAAGCTAATGGAGACATACCTCAAGAGACTTGCAGCTGTAACTGTCGCAAAAGGTGACTTTACAAAGTATTGACTTTGGGGGGGAATACCTGTGCACACTCCAGATTTCTGTTTTTTCATCTTATTGTTTGTGTCAAATAAAAAAATTTACACCTTTATAGTGGTAGGCATGTTGTGTAAATCAAATGGTGCTTACCATCCAAAAATCTATAATTCCAGCTTGTAATGTGACCAAACAGGACAAACACCAAGGGAGATGAATACTTTTGCAAGACACTGTGTTTAGGATTGGACTAACTTTTTTTTTTTTTAAACCAACAGAGTGAGGACATTTTTGGGAAATTAAGATATGTTGGCTGGTCGTCACTTCTTCAAAGGGCTGTTTGAGGGTTAAGACTTACTGCACTTCAGGTTAGACTTCAATTTAGTTTAGGGTAAGGGTTAGGCATTTACTAGTGCATCTCAAAAAAATTAGAATACCATGAAAAAGTTCCTTTTTTCATAATTTAATTCAAAAGGTAAACTTTCATATATTCTATATTCATTACATGTAAAGTGAAATATTTAAAGCCTTTTTTGTTTTAATTTTGATGATTTTGGCTTATAGCTCATGAAAATCAGAAATCCAGTATCTCAAATTATTAGAATATTCCCTAAGATCAATCAAAAAAAGGATTTACAATACAGAAATGTCCAACTTCTGAAAAGTATATTCATTTATACACTCAATACTTGGTTGGGGCTCCTTTATCATGAATTACTGTATCAATGCGGTGTGGCATGGAGGTGATCAGTCTGTGGCACTGCTGAGGTGTTATTGAAGCACAGGTTGCTTTGATAGTGGCCTTCAGCGTATCTGTATTTTTGGGTCGGGTGTTTCTCATCTTCCTCTTGACAATACCCCATAGATTCTCTATGGGGTTCAGGTCAGGCAAGTTGGCTGGCCAATCAAACACAGTAATATCATGGTCAGCAAACCATTTGGTAGTAGTTTTGGCACTGTGGGTGAGTGCTAAGTCCTGCTGGAAAAGGAAATCAGCATCTCCAAAAAGCTCGTCAGCAGATGGAAGCATGAAGTGCTCTAAAATCTCCTGGTAGATGGCTGTGTTGACCTTGGACTTGATAAAATACAGTGGACCAACACCAGCAGATGACATGGCACCCCAAATCATCACAGCCTATGGAAACTTCACACTGGGCTTCAAACACCTTGGATTCTGTGCCTCTCCACTCTTCCTCCAGACGCTAGAACTGTGATTTCCAAAGTAAATGCAAAATGTACTTTCATCTGAAAAGAGGACTTTGGACCACTGAGTAACAGTCCATTCCTTTCTCTCCTTAGCCCAGATAAGACACTTCTGACATTGTCTCTGGATCAGGAGTAGCTTGATATTAAGAATGCGAAAGTTGTATCCCCTTTCTTGAAGATGTCTGTTCGTGATGGGTCTTGATACACTGACACCAGCCTCAGTCCACTCCTTGTGAAGCTCTCCCAAGTTCTTGAATCGACTTTTCTTGACAATCCTCTCAAGACTGCGGCCATCCCTGTTGCTTGTGCGCCTTTTCCAGCCACCCTTTTCAGCAGTGACCTTTTGTGGCTTACCCTCCTTGTGGAGGGCATCAGTGATCATCTTCTGGACAACAGTCAAGTCAGCAGTCTTCCCCATGATTGTGGTTGTGTGTACTAAACTAGACTGAGAGATACACTGTGTTCATACTGTTTTACTCAAACTCGAAATGAAATATTCTAATATTTTGAGATTTTTTTTATGTTTTTGTACTGTATGCCATACTGATTAAAATTTAAATAGAAAAATGCTTGAAACATTTTAGTTTATGTGTAATATATAACATTTTCACTTTCTTAAATAACTGATGGAAAATATTGAACTTTTTCACAATATTCAAATTTTTTGAGATGCACTAGTAGTTGTGATGGTTAAGGTTAGGATAAAGGGCTAGAAAATGCATTGTGTCAATGAGTGTCCCAACAAAGACAGAAGTACAGGTGTGTGTAGTGGTGGTGGGGGGGGTGAGCGAGCTGTTGGATGTAAATGGCATTGGATAAAACTCGAGTCTCTGAGAGCATCCAGTGGACAAGACATCCTGTTCTCTCCATCTTAACAGATGGGTGTGAAAAGGTGTAGGCAGAGTTCAGGACAGAAACACACACTGGGCATCTTGCCCTGTCTGGGCATCTGTGGGAACTGCTGGGTGCATATTAACACCTGTGGAGAGTCGAGCTGGCACTGTTCTGTGTAACATCCCTCTTTTTTTCCTTTTCTTCTCCCCCCATCTCTGTCTCTGAAGGATGCTGTTATTCTATTCTGTATTCTGTGGTAAGGTGTGTGTGTGTGTGTGTGTGTATATATATATATATATATATATATATATATATATATATATATATATATATATATATACATATATACACACACACACAACCCCGATTCCAAAAAAGTTGGGACAAAGTACAAATTGTAAATAAAAACAGAATGCAATGATGCGGAAGTTTCAAAATTCCATATTTTATTCAGAATAGAACATAGATGACATATCAAATGTTTAAACTGAGAAAATGTATCATTTAAAGAGAAAAATTAGGTGATTTTAAATTTCATGACAACAACGCATCTCAAAAAAATTGGGACAAGGCCATGTTTACCACTGTGAGACATCCCCTTTTCTCTTTACAACAGTCTGTAAATGTCTGGGGACTGAGGAGACAAGTTACTCAAGTTAAGGGATAGGAATGTTAACCCATTCTTGTCTAATGTAGGATTCTAGTTGCTCAACTGTCTTAGGTCTTTTTTTGTCGCATCTTCCGTTTTATGATGGGCCAAATGTTTTCTATGGGTGAAAGATCTGGACTGCAGGCTGGCCAGTTCAGTACCCGGACCCTTCTTCTACGCAGCCATGATGCTGTAATTGATGCAGTACTGTATGTGGTTTGGCATTGTCATGTTGGAAAATGCAAGGTCTTCCCTGAAAGAGACGTCGTCTGGATGGGAGCATATGTTGCTCTAGAACCTGGATATACCTTTCAGCATTGATGGTGTCTTTCCAGATGTGTAAGCTGCCCATGCCACACACACTAATGCAACCCCATACCATCAGAGATGCAGGCTTCTGAACTGAGCGCTGATAACAACTTAGGTCGTCCTTCTCCTCTTTAGTCCGAATGACACGGCGTCCCTGATTTCCATAAAGAACTTCAAATTTTGATTCGTCTGACCACAGAACAGTTTTCCACTTTGCCACAGTCCATTTTAAATGAGCCTTGGCCCAGAGAAGACGTCTGCGCTTCTGGATCATGTTTAGATACGGCTTCTTCTTTGAACTATAGAGTTTTAGCTGGCAACGGCGGACGGCACAGTGAATTGTCTTCACAGATAATGTTCTCTGGAAATATTCCTGAGCCCATTTTGTGATTTCCAATACAGAAGCATGCCTGTATGTGATGCAGTGCCGTTTAAGGGCCCGAAGATCACGGGCATCCAGTATGGTTTTCGGCCTTGACCCTTATGCGCAGAGATTCTTCCAGATTCTCTTAATCTTTTGATGATATTATGCACTGTAGATGATGATATGTTCAAACTCTTTGCAATTTTACACTGTCGAACTCCTTTCTGATATTGCTCCACTATTTGTTGGCGCAGAATTAGGGGGATTGCTGATCCTCTTCCCATCTTTACTTCTGAGAGCCACTGCCACTCCAAGATGCTCTTTTTATACCCAGTCATGTTAATGACCTATTGCCAATTGACCTAATGAGTTGCAATTTGGTCCTCCAGCTGTTCCTTTTTTGTACCTTTAACTTTTCCAGCCTCTTATTGTCCCTGTCCCAACTTTTTTGAGATGTGTTGCTGTCATGAAATTTCAAATGAGCCAATATTTGGCGTGAAATTTCAAAATGTCTCACTTTCGACATTTGATATGTTGTCTATGTTCTATTGTGAATACAATATCAGTTTTTGAGATTTGTAAATTATTGCATTCTGTTTTTATTTACAATTTGTACTTTGTCCCAACTTTTTTGGAATCGGGGTTGTGTATATATATATATATATATATATATATATATATATATATATATATATATATATATATCACACAGTGACATGAATGTCATCTTGGATATGAATGTCATGGCAATATTTGGGCTTTTAGTAATTTCTTTGAACTGTTCTTTTGCTTTGGCAGAATGATTGGACAGCACACATCTTTAATTAAAAAAAAACACTTTAGAATTCATCCTGCTACTTCTGTCAGCAGTTACATCCATAAACATCACTGACCCAGTTCCACTGGCAGTCACACATGCCCATGTCCAGCATGTCTGACAGATGATGTGGTATGCTTTGAATCACGAGCCCTTCCTTTCCTTGTCCATACCCTTGTCATACTACCATTCTGGTACGAGTTAATCTTGATTTCATCTGTCCAAAGTGTCTTTTTCCAGAACTGGGCAGCCTTTCTTGCAAAGTTTAACTGGCCTTTCTGTTCTTGATTGTTCCCAGTAGTTTGTATCTTGAAGTAAACTTTCTGTATTTACATTCTTGGAAATGATGGGCCTATCTCATCAAGAGTGTTCTTTACCTGGCTAGACATTGTAACGAGGTTTTTCATTACTAAGGGAAGAATTATATGGTCTTCCGTGGTCTTCCAGGCCTTTTGGTGTTGCTGAGCTTGCCAGTGCATTCCTTCTTTTTAGGAATGTACCAAATTGTTGATTTGGCCACTCCATAAGTTTCTGCTATCTCTTTGAGAGGTCTGTTTTTGGTTTTTAAGCCTAACGATAACCTCCTTTACTTGCACCGACACCTCTTTGGACCATACATATAGAGTGTTCCCATGAACAGCTGCCAAATGCAAATTCAACACTTGGAATGAACCCCGGACCTTTTATTTCTTCAATTTAATTTTCTTTCATGAAATAATGAGGAAACGAGCCCTAAATGGCCATGAAACTGCTGATCCAACCAATTGTCCAATTATTTTTGAGCCTGCAAAAATGGAAGGACTATTTAAAAAATGGCTGGAATTCCTAAACGGTTGATGCATTTTTTTTTTTTAATGCCTTGAATTAAAGCTGAAATTCTACACGTGAATCGCATGATTGCTTCATTTCAAATCCATTGTGGTACTGTACAGGGAAAAAAGCTGAATGGTAATCTGATCACTGTGCATTATGGGAATCCCTTAGTCATTCAGCCTTTATCAAACCATATGGAGATGTGAAAACTGTGTCAGTCAAGACATGCTGTTGAAACCAGACATAATTTCTGGCGTTTGGGACAGAGCCTGTGTGTGTGGCATTATGATGATGATTTAATTGCACCTCTCCAGGATATTCAATAAAGCAGCAGTTAAATGGAAAAAAAAAAACACAATTTTTCACATTCTGAAACACTGTTCGGGCTGTTTGGTCATACCATTGGCGCATGTGCGCGCGCACTTCTGAAGGTCACCATATTGTTGACAATGCAGCTCCTGTCTTTTGTCCTGTCTCTGTAGGGTTTCATGAGTCAAATCTAAACTCCTGCTCTGCTGGTGGCTTGGTGTACTGCAGTGGAAAAGGCATTAGTGTGATAAATGGAACCAATTCCATGTCCAGTCAATATTAACCCTTTGAAGACCTTAGAATTTGTTCTTGTTCTGCTAGAACATGTATCACCAAAAACTCTTCAGCAAGAGTGCTTCAGAAATCACTGATTTGTGTAGCATATACAGTGCCCTCCACAATTGTTGGCATCCCTTGTAAAAGTAAGGGAAAAAAACCCAACTTTTGGTTAAGTAGCTTCATCTCACACTGAAAAAATGAGAAAAATCCAACCTTTAATTGAAATTAATTTATTCAGATGAAAAACAAATCCGTCATCAAGAAATTATTTTCAACAAAAACACGTGCCACTATTATTGGCACCCCTGGAAATTATAGTGAAAATAATGTAACTGAAGCATGTTTCCCATTTAAACTGTAGATTTTTGAGTTGATTGGAGTGTCAAGGAACTTTCAAACTGTAATCCAGGACTTCTGATTAACTGGGGAACAAATATGAGGTGACACAGAGGCCAAATTCCCTTAGTCATCCATCAACATGGGAAAGATGAGCGAGAACACACAAACCAAATGAGGGAGAAGTGTTTTGACCTTCATAAGTCAGGGAATGGTTATAAAAAAAATAGCTGCTCACTTGAAAATGTCCATTTCTACTATTAGTGCAATATTAAAAAAGTGGACACCAACTGGAACTGTTACAAACTCTCCTGGAAGAGAAACCAAGTTTTTATTTTGTCCCCATGTACAGTGAGGAGGATGGTAAGAGAGGCAAAAAAAAAAAAATCCCCAAGGATCACTGTTGGTGAATTACAAGGAAAAGTAAAATCTTCGGGTTTCCAAGTCTCCAAAACCACAATCAGATGCTACCTCCATACCAACAGATTATTTAGAAGGTATGCCAGAAAAAAAAAAGTATTTTCTGTCAGTTAACCACAAATGTAAGGACCTGGAGTTTGTGAAACGCTACTTCAACTTGGACTGGAACCATGTTCTCTGGTCTGATGCAATAAAAATTGGGTTTTTTGGCAATAAACACTCAAAGTGGGTTTGGTGTAAAAAGAAGGATGGCTGTAATGAAAAGAACCCAATCCCAACTGTAAAATATGGTGGCGATTCTGTGATGTGGGGCTGTTTGTCTTCCAAAGACCCTGGAAAGTTTGTTAGTGTACATAGCCTCATGGACTCCATGAAATACCAGGACGTTTTAAATCGATTCAGAAGCTGGTTGCCTGTGCCAGGAACCTAAAACTGGGTTGTCACTGGATCTTCTAGCAGAACATAGTAGTACGTATCATAGGATGTAGCTCGGAAGAAAAATACGAGTGGCGTATTTCCCAGTAAAACGTGTGTGTGTGTGTGTGTGTGTGTGTGTGTGTGTGTGTGTATTTAGTCTAGCCGGAAAGTCTGCACACCCGTTTCACCTTCTCCACATTTTATTACGTTACAGACTTATTCTACAATAGATTGAGTTCATTTTTCTCACAAAATTCTTCACAAAATAGCCCGTAATGACAGTGAAAGCAGGTTTTTAGACATATGTGCTAATTTATTAAAAATCAAAATGTAAAATATATGTACACAGGTGTGCACACCCTTTGATACAACACCCAAAAGTGAGCTGAGGTGCATTTTTGTTTCCACTGATACTGCTTGAGATGTTTCTACAACTTAATTGGAGTCCACCTGTGGTAAATTCAATTGATTGGACATGATTGGGGATTGCCATTACCTGCCTATATAAGGTCCCAGAGTTGATAGTGCATGTCAGAGCAAACTTCAAGCCATGGGGTCAAAGGAATTATCTGCAGACCTCAGAAACAGGACTGTGTCAAGGCATAGATCTGGAGAAGGGTACAGAAAAATTGCTGCAGCTTTACAGGTCCCAAAGAGCACAGTGGCCACCATCATTCGTAAATGGAAGAAGTTTGGAACCACCAAGAATCTTTCTAGACCTGGCTGCCTGGCCAAACCGAGCGATCGGGGAAGACTGGCCTTGGCCAGGAAGGTGAGCAGGAACCCGAGGGTCACTCTGACAGAGCTCCAGCATATCCTTGGACTTTGCCAAAAGGCACCTAGAGGACTCTCAAACCATGAGAAACAAGATTCTCTGGTCTGATGAAAACAAAATTGAACTTTTTGGCCTGAATACCAAGCATCACATCTGGAGGAAACCAGGCACCGCTCATCACCTGGCTAAAGCAATCCCTACAGTGAAGCATGGCAGTGGCAGCATCATAATGTGGGGATGTTTTTCAGCAGTGGGAATGGGGCGACTAGTCCTGATAGAGGGAAAGATGAATGCAGCTAAGTACACTGAGATCTTTGAAGAAAGCCTGCTCCAAAGCACTCTGGACCTCAGACTGGGGCAAAGGTTTACCTTCCAACATGACAACGACCTGAAGCACACAGCCAAGAGAACAAAGGAGTGGCTTTGGAGAAAGTCTGTGAATGTCCTTGAGTGGCCCAGCCAGAGCCCAGACCTGAATCCAATTGAACATCTGTAGAAGGAGCTGAAAATGGCTGTGTACCGATGCTCCCCATCCAACCTGACGGAGCTTGCAAGGATATGCCAAGAGGAATGGGCAAAAATGTCCAGAAACAAGTGTGCCAAGCTCGTAGCTTCTTTCCCAAGACGCCTTGAAGCTGTAACTACTGCCAAAGGTGCATCAACCAAGAATTAGGCTAAGGGTGTGTACAGATATGTCACCCCTAAATAACTTGGTCAGTAAAATAAAATTGCATATTTTCTAAAAACCTGCTTTCACTTTGTCATTATGGGCTATTTTGTGTAGAATTTTGTGACAAAAAATGAACTCAATCTATTGTAGAATAAGTCTGTAATGTAATAAAGCGTGGAGAAGGTGAAAGGGGTGTGCAGACTTTCCGGTGTGTGTGTGTGTGTGTGTGTGTGTGTGTGTGTGTGTGTTTCAGACAGTGACATCAAAGGCATAAGACTTCATCTCAAATTATGTGCCATGCATACATTCATACACCTCCATTTCAGCTGAATTTTATAAATACTGGCTAAATGCACTGGTCATACTGCTGTGAGAACTGCCTGGATGCCCCCCCCCCTTCAAAAAACATTGCATTGAGTATCATGAAGCAACACTTCCCCCTTGTGGTTATACAGAGAATGTGTTTTTATTGTGAAGAAGTTCATATGGATAACTACAGGATGACTGTGATAGAACTATTCCTCACACACATGCATTCAGTAAATATGTGCATTACTCTGTTCAAACAAAGGTACTCCTTTCTTAGGGAGCATCTCTCTTTCTCACACACACACACGCACGCACACTTGGTATCTTCTGGCTATATAGTGTATCTCTATGATATCTGAATCTGTTTAGCGTTCCTGTATTCTGATTAAAACCTGAAGTGGAAATGGCCTAAACCAGAAAGGGTGCTTTGTTTTGATTTAAATGTAAACTCGACCTCTGTGCCTCAAAAACACTGGGGAAATGGTAGCACACTCAGCATGCTGTCTACAAAACCCCTGACCATGCAATTCCTAATGATGAATAAATGCTATAAATGTGTTATCTGTTCAACCTAAGTAATGTATTTGCATTCCCTTAGATCCCTTTCATACACCAATGCATCCTCCCACTTCCATAAACACATACTTGTTACACGGCACATGTTCTGTATCCTGAAGTCACCTGTAGCGTGTGTGTGTATATATATATATATATATATATATATATATATATATATATATATATATACACACACACACAGTGGGGCAAAAAAGTATTTAGTCAGCCACCAATTGTGCAAGTTCTCCCACTTAAAAAGATGAGAGAGGCCTGTAATTTTCATCATAGGTACACTTCAACTATGAGAGACAGAATGGGGGGAAAGAATCCAGGAAATCACATTGTAGGATTTTTAATGAATTAACTGGTAAATTCTTCAGTAAAATAAGTATTTGGTCACCTACAAGCAAGATTTCTGGCTCTCACAGACCTGTAACAGCTTCTTTAAGAGGCTCCTCTGTCCTCCACTCGTTACCTGTATTAATGGCACCTGTTTGAACTCGTTATCAGTATAAAAGACACCTGTCCACAACCTCAAACAGTCACACTCCAAACTCCACTATGGCCAAGACCAAAGAGCTGTCAAAGGACACCAGAAACAAAATTGTAGACCTGCACCAGGCTGGGAAGACTGAATCTGCAATAGGTAAGCAGCTTGGTGTGAAGAAATCAACTGTGGGAGCAATTATTAGAAAATGGAAGACATACAAGACCACTGATAATCTCCCTTGATCTGAGGCTCCACACAAGATCTCACCCCGTGGGGTCAAAATGATCACAAGAACGGTGAGCAAAAATCCCAGAACCACACGGGGGGACCTAGTGAATGACCTGCAGAGAGCTGGGACCAAAGTAACAAAGGCTACCATCAGTAACACACTACGCCGCCAGGGGCTCAAATCCTGCAGTGCCAGACGTGTCCCCCTGCTTAAGCCAGTACATGTCCGGGCCTGTCTGAAGTTTGCTAGAGAGCATTTGGATGATCCAGAAGAGGATTGGGAGAATGCCATATGGTCAGATGAAACCAAAACAGAAAGTTTTGGTAAAAACTCAACTTGTCGTGTTTGGAGGAGAAAGAATGCTGAGTTGCATCCAAAGAACACCATACCTACTGTGAAGCATGGGGGTGGAAACATCATGCTTTTGGGCTGTTTTTCTGCAAAGGGACCAGGACGACTGATTCGTGTAAAGGAAAGAATGAATGGGGCCATGTATCGTGAGATTTTGAGTGAAAACCTCCTTCCATCAGCAAGGGCACTGAAGATGAAACGTGGCTGGGTCTTTCAGCATGACAATGATCCCAAACACACCGCCCGGGCAACGAAGGAGTGGCTTCGTAAGAAGTATTTCAAGGTCCTGGAGTGGCCTAGCCAGTCTCCAGATCTCAACCCCATAGAAAATCTTTGGAAGGAGTTGAAAGTCCGTGTTGCCCAGCGACAGCCCCAAAACATCACTGCTCTAGAGGAGATCTGCATGGAGGAATGGGCCAAAATACCAGCAACAGTGTGTGAAAACCTTGTGAAGACTTACAGAAAACGTTTGACCTCTGTCATTGCCAACAAAGGGTATATAACAAAGTATTGAGATGAACTTTTGTTATTGACCAAATACTTATTTTCCACCATAATTTGCAAATAAATTCTTTAAAAATCAGACAATGTGATTTTCTGGATTTTTTTTTTCATTCTGTCTCTCATAGTTGAGGTATACCTATGATGAAAATTACAGGCCTCTCTCATCTTTTTAAGTGGGAGAACTTGCACAATTGGTGACTGACTAAATACTTTTTTGCCCCACTGTGTGTGTGTGTGTGTGTGTGTGTATATATATATATATATATATATATATATATATATATATATATATATATAAAATGGCATGCTGTTCAGGAAATTAATCTTTGAATATATTGAATGAATCCCCGAATATATTGAATGAAACTTTGAATATATTGAATGAATCCCCGAATATATTGAATGAAACTTTGAATATATTGAATGAAACTTTGAATATATGGAATGAAACTCTGAATATATGGAATGAAACTTTGAATATATGGAATGAATCCCTGAATATATGGAATGAAACTCTGAATATATGGAATGAAACTTTGAATATATTGAATGAAACTTTGAATATATGGAATGAATCCCTGAATATATGGAATGAAACTTTGAATATATGGAATGAATCCCTGAATATATGGAATGAAACTTTGAATACACTGTAAAAAAGAATAGTTGAGAATACTTGAAATTTCAAGGCAACAGTCTGCATTAATAATTTTATGTTTTGCCAACGATGTGCCCATGATAATCCAAACTATGATAACACTGTTATCTTTATTAAGAATTCTTAATTAAGTCAATTTTCAATTCCTCATTCTGCCAACATAGATTTCTCTTTTTGCTGAACAGTGGCATTCACAGTAGTACAAAAAGGCAATTGAGGTTATCACAATTTTGGGGGGGGCTTTTTTCACCTTTATTTGGATAGGACAGTGTAGAGACAGGAAATGAGCAGGATCAGGAAATTACCTCAGGTCGGAATCAAACCCAGGCCCCTAGATTTATGGTATGGCGCCTTATCCACCTGAGCCACAACAACATGAACTTCAATCGAAGAGAGAACCACATTGCCCAGCCCTTGCATTTGGGAGAGGAAACCACGTGTCTTGGTCATTCAGAGCATGCGCTGAATAAACACCTGTGACAATTATGTATTTTCAATTCAGATTATTCACTATTGTATATTTACACATCATTGAGGTGCACCCTATCAGTTTGATGTGGATTTTTCTTGATGTGGATAATTCTAAAAAATAGAATTATGCTTTGTTCAAGTAATTCCATATTCACAATTGAATGGACAAGAAAATATGAATAATTATTAACGAACAGAAAAATCCACATCAAACTGATAGGGTGCACCTCAATGATGTGTAAATATGCAATAGTGAATAATCTGAATTGAAAATACATAATTGCCACAGGTGTTTATTCAGCACATGCTCTTAATGACCAAGACACGGGGTTTCCTCTCCCAAATGCAAGGGCTGGGCAATGTGGTTCTCTCTCTGGTTGAAGCTCACGTTGTCGTGGCTCAGGTGGATAAGGCGCCATACCATAAGTCTGGGGACCCGGGTTTGATTCTGACCTGAGGTTATTTCCCGATCCGTCTCTCTCTCCCGCTCATTTCCTGTCTCTACACTGTCCTATCCAAAAAAAGCCCCCCAAAAAATTGTGATAACCTCAATTGCCTTTTTGTACTACTGTGAATGCCACTGTTCAGCAAAAAGAGAAATCTATGTTGGCAGAATGAGGAATTGAAAATTGACTTAATTAAGAATTCTTAATAAAGATAACAGTGTTATCATAGTTTGGATTATCATGGGCACATCGTTGGCAAAACATAAAATTCTTAATGCAGACTGTTGCCTTGAAATTTCAAGTATTCTCGACTATTCTTTTTTTACAGTGATATGGAATGAAACCCTGAATATATGGGATGAAACTTTATATTCTGCCCCCGCTCCCACAGCTCGGCAGACAGACAACAGGTTCCAAGAAAAACTCTGACTCAGAGGAGAGTATTAGAGTATATTGAGAAACGCTGTAAAACTCGACAAACAAAATTTACAAATTAGTTTTATATACAGAAAATACCGTTATACAAATATGATCCACGAGGGAAATGACTGTCACCGTAGCTTCGTTGCACATAAAAGAAGTAAACACTAATAAAACCACAAGCATTCGCCAGAGTGTTAACAATGTCTTTATTGTTTAAAATAGCCGCAACCAAATCCCGAGCCGACTGACTCATTTTTTGCTGCAGGACGGCGGCAGTGCCTTCATGACGTCAGCCAAGTTTCATTCCATATATTCAGAGTTTCATTCAATATATTCGGGGATTCATTCAATATATTCAGAGTTTCATTCAATATATTCGGGGATTCATTCAATATATTCAGAGTTTCATTCAATATATTCAAAGTTTCATTCAATATATTCGGGGATTCATTCAATATATTCAAAGTTTCATTCCATATATTTAGAGTTTCATTCAATATATTCAAAGTTTCATTCAATATATTTGGGGATTCATTCCATATATTCAGAGTTTCATTCAATATATTCGGGGATTCATTCCATATATTCAGAGTTTCATTCAATATATTCAGGGATGCATTCCATATATTCAAAGTTTCATTCAATATATTCGGGGATTCATTCCATATATTCAATGTTTCATTCAATATATTCGGGGATTCATTCAATATATTCAAAGATTAATTTCCTGAACGGCATGCCATAAATATATATATATATATATATATATATATATATATATATATATATATACACACACACACATTATATATATATATATATATATATATATATATATATATATATATATACACACAATATATATATATATATATATATATATATATATATACACACAATATATATGTAAATATATATATAATATTATATATATAAATAAAAATGTGGGCATGGTGCAGGTGTGCTGTTTGCGCTCAGATATTCTCCAAGACATCGATTGGAAAACATTTAATGCGTGTCTGGAGGAACAGTACAGAAACAATAGAATGTGCACAAAGAAATAGGTTAAATGGAGGTGCAGTAATCTATTTCCCCCAGTCATGGTTCTCGAGGTATCCTAGAGTTTTTACTTTTAAAGCTGTACTGCCTTTCAGATTTTTCAAGTGTAGGTCATAAAAAGAATTTTCCCTGACACCCAATTATTTTTGTTTTGTGGACCGAAAGCTACTGAATTTGAATCACAGACTTCCAATTTTATTAGTTAATATATATATATATATATATATATATATATATATATATATATATATATATATAAACAATTAATGAATTTTGGGCCATGTGGCCCTAAATTCTGCGCTATTTTTTCCTGCTTCACCGTGACGCAATACAAGATATTACGTCATGCATGACATGATGGGCTTTCCCTGTTTGCGCAAGGCATTGTGGGATATAAATTTGAAACAGGAGAGAAAAATGGAGGATGTGAGTGTGCGAATGAAATGTGGAAGACCGACTGCACTCACGGAAAGCGAGAAGAAAAGACATTGTTATATACGAAGGAAAGGAAATGCAGGGCCAAACTAATAAATATCAGCGGTCAGTGAGCACCTCGATGTGATCAGCTGTTTGTTTAGCGACAGAATGATGGAACGGTCAGTGCACGGTCAAGGTAAACCTGTAGATGGCAGTAATGCAACACTGGATGCCAGCTGCCATAAAACCCAAAATAAGAAGAGGAAGCAGGTAAACCTACACATGTGCACACACATTTCCTCTGTCTGCTTGACTGTGCAAAGTGAGCAATTTCATGTGCATTATTTGCTCAGGAATTCCCTCAAATTAAATAAATTCCTAGCCACAGAATGGCGTGCGTGTGTGTGTGTTTTCTATCTAGATATTGCAGAAATAAACCTATATCACAATGATCAAATTTCAGAGGGAACTAAATTTCACCAATTTTATGAAATTGAAAGGCCTTTAGGTTAACGTGGGGCGGCCTTGGGCTGAAGTGCCCTTGAGCAAGGTACCTAACCCCTGACTGCTCCCCAGGCGCTGTAGTGTGGCTGCCCACTGCTCTGGGTGTGTGCGCGTGTGTTCACTGCTTCAGATGGGTTAAATGCAGAGGATGAATTTCACTGTGCTTGAAGTGTGCATGTGACAAAGGTTTCTTCTTCTTCTTTAAGGATATTTGAATGTTGCAGCGTGTGTGACATGTCTGGTATGTGTTATAGGATTATATCACTCTTGGGAAAAGCCTAAGTATATGTTGTTCAAATCCTATACTTATGGTTTTCTATTGCATATAATATTTCATAATAAATGGCCTTGTTGCCTGTGAAGGAGGCGTGGCCTTTCTGTCTGTCAGCTCCCGTAAAAGAGGCGTGCCCTCTCTGTCTGCCAATAATGAATCATATTGTATAGTATAGAATTGTTCGCTGTTTTAAAGACATGTCTCGTACTATGCAGAAGTCTTTGGCACCCTATTTTTTTCCATACAAACTTTGTTATAGATTTCTATTTTATGACTTTTACATTATCAAGTCAGTACAAAAATATTTTAGATTCCAAACGTTCGTTTTCCAGCACAAAATTAAATGTTACGGAAAAGGAAAAAAGGTTTGTATTTGAGCAGCATATTCCATAAGAGAGCACTTTTCAGATTAAAAAAGAAAACATAATGAAGGCTACTGGGTTTTGGTGGAAAATGAAGAAGCAAGTGTGACAAAGTGTCCAGAAGAACTGGGGCTGGTTCTGTAAGATGCTCAGTAAAACGTACAGCTCATTCCCTTATAAAACTGCACTTATCATGCCTGAGACTACTATTTTTTTTAAGCAAAGTGTCGTCTCGCATCAAATATTGACTTTGTTTCATTTATTATGGCTTACTGCTGTTTGTAGTATTTTTTATAGCTAGCTAGCTAGCTAGCTAGCTAGCTAGCTAGATAGATAGATAGATAGATAGATAGATAGATAGATAGATAGATAGATAGATAGATAGATAGATAGATAGAACTTTATTGATCCCTTTGGGAGGGTTCCCTCAGGGAAATTAAAATTCCAGCAGCATCATTACAGGATAAACGGAGAATAGAAAATAGAGAAAACTTCTAGATAAATTAAATTAAGTATTTACATATACAAATATAAAAAAGAATAAAATATGGGAAAAGAAGAAAGGGGGGAAAAAAGGCCAGCAGGAGAGGTATTGCACATTTATATTGCACATTGTGCACTTTTTGTCAGGCTAGACAAAAAGCAATTCATTGAAATATTTAATTTCTTTTTTTTTTTTAAGTATTTTGGTCTACAGGATTTCTTTACATGTGCCTAAGACTTTCGCACTGTACTGTACTTTGAAAGCAATTATAATATATGCAAAATTTTAGAACATCTTCACTTGTGTCATTATCAACAAAAATGTTTATTCATGATGTTTGTATCTCATGTCTGTGACAGCCAGCAGTTTGCCATGTTTAGTAGGATTCGCTTCATCGTAAAGTTTGGAAAAAATCCCACCCCTTGTCTAAACTGACTGAAGCTAAGCAGGACGGATAGAAATGATGCAACACTTGAGAAAGAGTGAAACACATATTTAATACCAAGAGGCTTAGCATAGATTAAAGCTCTGTTCTGTCAGGAAGTTTGTTTGGACTGAGACAAGTTCTACAAGTTTGGGATTTTTTTCTCTTCAGTCTGATGTGTGTTTGAATTTTTCCTCTTTTTTCTCTCTCCCTCTCTTTTCTTTCTGTCTCAGTTCAGTTCAGTGTAGAAGTACTGGCATAGTTTGAAATTGAAAAGCAAGAACAAAAGAGCAGTTATAACACAAAGAACAATCTCTTCTTTCCTTTTTTCCATTTTCATTCCGAATGCTTTATTAGAATGTCCTTTCTTATGACATTTTTGATTTATGCAAGCTTGCTTAGCATAAGTCAGTCGAATGCAAAAGTTTGCATCTCCATAGGGTATAATGGAAATGAGGAAGACACAGAGGTGTAATTTCTTTATTTTTTCAAAAGATATTTAATGTGCTTACATTTATTTCAAGGGTGTTTTGCCGTGAAGACAAACTAGATGGCAATTCAAAGGTTTTTTCCTCTTCTAAATGTGATAAAATATGCTTATAACCTGTATGTACACTATTCAGCGTCATTGTTTTCGTTTTCTCTGAGCAGATTTCAGCTCTTCTCAGTGGTAATATTCAGCTTCCCCTATGTCAGGGGCTGTCAATCTTTTCTACTTTAAGGCCCACCTATTCATACTTTTATCGAGTTGGGGCCCATTAAAAAGATCCCCAATTATTTTGGCTCATCCATTCTATTAGAATCTAATAATCTATTGTAAAGTGTATTAATAGAATGCAGCATCACTCTGTTACAGATGGGAGCCCAGGAATTAAATAAATGCAATAAAAACAGATTTTAATTGTAGGTATTGTACTTAAAGCTGTATGGATGTGACAGAAGCCAACATAAAACCATGCATGCAGGGCATTCTCAGTCAAAAGGAATTAATGATCCAAAAGTGGAGTCTGGTCAATTAACACAAGAACTTATTGCCATGTTTGTGTACAGCAAACAAGCAAGTTATTAAAACCAAGAAGTGGATATAGAAACCACTCAATGGGATTAGATCCTTACACGCTAACAAAGAAGGATTTTTCCTATGAAAGAAAAATTTACTAGATAAATTTGACATTAGTAGAATCAATTTTGATCCTATTGTACCTACGTATACCTAAATACAAAGACAATTGTTACAAAGGGCTGACCTGTGCCAGAGTACCTATTCTATTAATATCATTATTATTATTATTATTATTATTATTATTATTATTATTAGCCAATCAGAGAGCGCCTCCTCCCGCGCAGGCATGTGAAGGACGCCTGCCACTTTAATATTCCAGAAAAAGTTCGGGGTGAGGTCGCCACTTTAGACTGATGAGTCAGCAGTGTTTCTAGGTTTACTTAGTGCCTTGATTTATGCCATTGGTTTCTTGTGTGCGTTCAGAAATGTAAGTACACTTACTTATTTGCTGTTTATAAGCCAGATATTCTGTTTAAACATGGCTTCATATAATTCGCGGAGGTAAATTTCTACCGCGGAATTTAGCGCGAGTTAACCGCGAGGTTATAGTCTTTAATGTTTTATCTAACATCTTGATATTGTGTATATTCATGCTTATGCTGTTGATATATGTGTAAAACGGACTTTCGTAGTAATTATTTGGCAGAGTATGGGGGGAACAGTACCGTTTTGACTTACTGTGTTTATAACTTGTAGTAGAGCATTTTGTGTTTAGCTCACTGTAGGTCAGGCTATTCATATTTCTCTGTAAAGCTATGGATGCTAATTTCTTATGTCATTATGCTTAGGAGTAATTGTTTTCCTCTATGTCATTTCTATTTCCCTTTCAGAACAACCACACACACACACACCCCACAAACTAATTAATGTCATTATTGAGTTCTTATTAATAAATCCCCAAGAACCTTATCTTCCACATCTTCAATTGTGCATTCTTACCGATGCCCCTCAGTGGCCCCAACTTTCCGCAAAGAACATATCATTCACCAAAACAAATTGGAGGCCCCAGCGAGGATTGAGTGGTCATTGTGGATTTATTGAAGATGTTCCCAGATCAGAGAAGGAGCCCTCCGCCTGCAGATGTGCGTCCCCGCCGTGCAGTGCGGCAGCCAGCCTGGCTGGAGGACTATGCCGTCTCTCTTCCAGCCCTGCAGCGGTCCAACTACCCCCCTCATGATGCAGCTTACTTACCCGGACAACAGCGCTATCATAGCATGGAGGGAGCTTCAGAGAGATACGCCAGGATGACGCCTCTCACACCTCCAGCTCTGGGGGAAGAGCGTGGTGCAGCACAGGTAGCAGGAATTCAGCACTCAATCTACTTACCTGAACCTGTCGCCCCCCTTTACCAGAGCACACCTGCTGTGCCACGAAGTAAGCCCATCACTGAAGCTGCGCCTGATGTCATGGCTGTTCTGCATAGGATAGTGGAGGATAACCAGAGAATGCAACAACAGATGTTGGACCTGCACAGGCGACTCGACACTAACGCTGCACTGCCACACTCACCGTCTCAACCGCCATCTGCCCCTCCTCCTTCTCTTCATATGCCTGCACCATATCCACAACTGTGTCCTATTAAGCAGGAAAGGGAGTGGTCCCAGTCCTTTGGACCGCCACCGCCACCATCTGCTCAACCCAGTGCATACATGTTGCCTCCAGGAGATGACGGTGACTGGCCACTGCCTCCACCTCCCGTAGCAGAGGAAGCGGAGCAGCCAGCCTCTCCGGTAAAGGACTTAATGGAAGAGCTTACAGCACGCCTGAGGGCGTTGCACCCAGTTCAGCCGCGCCCAGTGCTGCCTCAACCTCCACCGCCAGTACCCAGGGTACTAACACCAGAGTATTGTCTACCATACATGCCATCAGCGTCAGAGTTTGGTGAGCCAATATCTGCCCCCCAGAGGGAGAGAGTGTATCGTGGGCCCAAGGCAAAAATCCCTCCATTCACCAAAGGAGATCCAAGGGAGTTCGCGAGGCTGAAGGATGCACTGGAGAATCTGCTGCCAAGGGACGCAACAGAGCGCTTTAAGTTCCAGATACTGGTCGATCACCTAAAGTATGAAGACGCTCTGCTCATCGCCGATTCATACACCAACTCCCCTCAGCCCTACACTGATACAATGGCCAGCCTTACAGAGCACTACGGACAGCCACACCAGCTGGCACTCAGGTACATCGCGGACCTGATGGACGCCCAGAGCATTGCACATGGCGACACTAAAGGCTTCAAGAGGTTCGCACTCCAAGTAAGATCACTGGTGGGCCTACTGAATCAGCTTGGGACGAGTGGACAGACCGAACTCTGTTGTGGCTCACACGTATCCCGGCTCTTGTCTAAGTTGCCCCAGGACATGAGGGCAGAGTTCAAGAGGTTCCTGTACCCACAGCGAGTCACCATACCTACCCTTCTGCACTTCTCTGACTGGCTCAATTACGAGTTGAAGATGCAGCAGTCTATGTGTGACCCTTGGGACCATGATGAGAAGAGCAAGGCAAAGTCTAGGACTGACCGTCGTCAAGACAGCAAGGGTGCCAAAGTCACTAGCGTTTTGCACACTACGGATCAGCCTGAAAGTGCCCCAGTAGCAGCTACGCCACCCTCCAATGCCAAGCAGTTGGACAAAACCTCATATTGCCCCTACTGCAACAACAACCAGCACTTCCTTGATCACTGTGCTAACTTTAAGCTGCTCACTGTGGAACAGAAGACGGCGTGGATCAAGACCAACAGAAGATGCTGGCGTTGTGGCAGACTGCACCAGGCCGCCCAGTGTCGTCTGAAGATGCTGTGCCAAAGGTGTAAAGGCAAACATCTGCATGCCTTACATGATGTGAATGCCAAGTCTGAAACCGATACAAAGAACCTAGCCTGCTTTGTTAGCACACCTAGTGTCAATGACGTCTTGTACTTGGACAGGCGGTCAGGCTGCAATCAGGTACTCCTGAAAGTGAGTCGAGTGTTACTGCGGAATGGCCCTCACACCCTGGAGACATATGCCATTCTCGATGATGGTTCAGAGAGGACCATTCTACTCCCAGCAGCTGCCCACAGCCTTAAGCTCACAGGCCAGCCTGAGGACCTGGCCTTGAGGACAGTCCGCCAAGATCTCAGAGTCCTGCATGGCACTACCGTGTCGTTCTCCATCTCGCCAGTGGACCAGCCAAAGCAGTCCTTCAAGATACAGCGGGCCTTTACAGCTGAGCAGTTGAGTCTGGCAGAGCATTCATACCCGGTGAAGGCTCTTCAACGAAAGCACAAGCACCTGAGAGGTATCCCATTCAAGGCTCTAGATGGAGTGCACCCGCTGCTTCTAATTGGGTCCGACCACCCTCACCTCGTCACTCCAGTGGAACCAGTGCGCCTGGGACCACCCGGAACTCCAGCAGCAGTGAAGACGAGGTTAGGCTGGACACTACAAGGGCCAGTTCTGCAGAGGAAGCCACAGCCGTCTGAACAGAGCTGCATGCGTCTGTCAACCTTCTCCCCCACTGCTGAGCTCCTGCATAGTGTCGAGAGATTGTGGCAGTTGGATGTTCTCCCCTACAGGAGTGAGAAGCTGGTCACCCGCTCCAGGCAGGATCAGGATGCTATCCACCTGTTGGAAGAGAAGACCACACGCATCGATGTAGATGGTATCCAACGATACGCTGCTCCACTCCTACGGGTGAAGAATATGCCACAGCTGCATGCACCCAAAGAGGCCGTGCTGGCTAACCTCCGCAGCACAGAAAGGCGCCTACTGAAAGACACAGAGCGCGCAGTGGCATACTGTGCAGAGATCGCCAAGCTGGAGACAGCCGGCTACGCAGTCAAGGTGCCAGAAGAGGACCTCAAGAGTGCCGCAGAATCGTGGTACGTGCCGCACCACATGGTGTCCCACAACGGCAAGAACAGGATTGTCTTTAACTGTTCATTTGTGTACAAGGGAGACAACCTGAACGAGCTGCTGCTGCCAGGGCCCACTCTAAGCTCCAGCCTAACTGGTATCCTACTGCGCTTCCGAGAGCATGCCGTTGCAGTCAGCAGCGATATCAAGGGCATGTTTCATCAGGTGAGGCTACTCCCCAAAGACAAGCCCTTGCTTCGCTTTCTGTGGCACAACCTGGAAACAGAGAAACACCTATGTCTGGCAAGTCTTGCCCTTCGGCACAACATGTAGCCCCTGCTGTGCTACCTTCGCGCTGCAGAAGCACGTCCTTGACCACAGCCAGCAAGACGATGATGTTCGGGTGGCCATAGAGAGGTCATTCTATGTGGATAACTGCCTCCAGAGTATTGCCTCTGTGGACGAAGCTCAACAGTTCGTGGACAAGATCACCTCACTGCTGGCTTCGGGAGGATTCGAGCTGCGTCAATGGGCTAGTAACGTCCCTGACTCGATCAGCCACTTGCCCAGGGAAGCCAGGTCAGAGAGCAGCGAGCTATGGCTCAATGAGTCCAGTGCCGACCCGCAGGAGCTAGCTCTAGGGCTCCGTTGGCTCTGCAACTCGGACACCTTGAGGTACAAGTACCGGATGCCAGACCATCCCATACCCACGATGCGGAACATCTACAGAGTCCTGGCCCGCTTGTATGATCCCTTGGGATTCATTGTCCCTTTCACAACACGAGCCAAAGTCCTAGTGCAGCACTTGTGGGACAAGCGAAGGGAGTGGGATGATCCCTCACTTCCGGAGGATGTGCTGCAACCCTGGCTGGCATGGGAAGAGGAGCTGCAGCATCTCTCAGAGATCTCCCTACCCCGTTGTTACGTGAGCCGTGAGCTGGACATCTCAAGCTGCCAAAGAGACCTGCATGTCTTTGCCGATGCGTCCGAAAGGGCCTACGGTTCTGTAGCCTACCTGAGAACAAAGAGTCCTGATGGCCGTGTGGAGGTGTCCTTCTTGTCTGCAAGATCGCGAGTAGCCCCAAAGAAACAGCTGTCGATGCCCAGGCTCGAGTTGTGTGCTGCACTGACAGCAGCTCAGTTGGCTTCACTTCTGCAGCGAGAGCTCACATTGCCCATCAATGAAGTTGTGCTGTGGACCGATTCCACCACAGTCCTTACCTGGCTCCGTTCTGACTCCTGCCGCTACAAAGTGTTTGTGGGGACGCGGGTAGCCGAGATCCAGGACCTGACTGATGTCCAGGTGTGGAGGTATGTGGACTCGGCCAATAACCCAGCTGATGACATCACGCGAGGCAAGACGCTGCTAGAGCTGAGCGGCAACAACAGATGGAGCGAAGGCCCAGGTTTCTTACAGCAGTCGGCTGACTTCTGGCCTACAACACCTGCCACAGCAGAGCTGGAAGACACTGTTGAGGTGCGGAAACCTACAGTCTGCTGCCTCAACACAACTACTCAGAGCTCATCGCCTCCGGCCGCTCGGTTCTCCTCCTTCAAAGACATGGTCGAAACTGTTGTGCGATCCCGCCATGAGGCAGCCACTGACCAGGCCAATGTCTCGGCTGAGGACTACAGGGATGCGGAGCGAGAAGTCCTGAGACAAGCCCAGCAGGAGAGCTTCCCGGAGGAGTTCGACCTACTATGTGCTGGCAAGCCAGTGTCTATGACCAGTCGGCTACGTACTCTAGCCCCAGAGTACGATGACACCGTGTGTCTCATTCGGGTTGGAGGGAGGCTTCGCCGCAGTGACCAGCTGGACCTGGATGCCATCCACCCAGTGGTCCTCGACCCCCAGCATGAAGTCACCCGCCTCATCATTCAAGACACAGACAGGAGACTGCACCACCCTGGATCAGAGCGCTTGTTTGCAGAGCTGCGTCGCAAATACTGGATCCTACAAGGCCGTGAAGCTGTCAAGCATCATCAGCATGCCTGCACAGATTGCCAGCAGTGGAGAGCTACTCCCTCTGTGCCCAAAATGGCGGACCTCCCACCAGCAAGGCTGCGACTGATGAAGCCCCCATTCTTCTCAACGGGAATGGACTGCTTTGGCCCCTTTACAGTGAAGATGGGCCGCCGTCATGAAAAGAGGTGGGGTATCCTGTTTAAGTGCCTCACAACCCGGGCAGTACACCTGGACATCCTGTCCAGCCTCGACACAGACTCCTTCCTAATGGCCCTCCGCAGGTTCATTGCACGGAGAGGCAAGCCTGCAGAACTCCTATCAGATCAGGGGACAAACTTCCGTGGTGGGGATCGAGAGCTGCAAGAAGCCTTCAGAGCCATGCATGCCACTCTTCAAGATCACCTGAGGAAGTACCAGATCCAGTTCCAGTTCAATCCTCCCAGCGCTCCACATTTCGGAGGTGTTTGGGAGCGGGAAGTGAGATCCGTCAAGGCAGCACTATACTCCACTATTCAGCTTCAGCCTGTCCCTGAAGAGGTTCTTAGGACAGTGCTGATAGAAGTGGAGGGGGTATTGAATTCGAAGCCTCTAGGCTATGTTTCCACAGACGTAGCTGATGTGGACCCCGTGACACCCAATCTGCTCCTCATGGGGCGGCTGGATCCCTCACTCCCCCAAGCAGTCTACACAGAGTCTGATCTGCTGAGCCGCCGCCGCTGGAAGCATGCTCAGGTGTTAGCAGATCAGTTCTGGACCCACTTCATCCAGCGTTACCTCCCGTCACTGCAGACCAGGTCCAAGTGGCACAGGGACCCACTGCAGCTGCAGCCAGGAACTGTTGTGATGGTGGTGGACCCCCAACTGCCAAGGGCCCTGTGGCCTGTGGGTCGTGTCACCAGCGTCATCCCAGGCATAGACGGACGAGTCCGCACTGCTGTCGTCCAGGTGAAGGAGAAGACCTACACCAGGCCCGTGGCACGCCTCATCGCCCTCCCTGACCTTCAGGACATGGACCCTGTCAGCCCTTCCGCAAGTGACAAATTTGATGGGACAAATTTGGGGGCGGCTGTTACAAAGGGCTGACCTGTGCCAGAGTACCTATTCTATTAATATCATTATTATTATTATTATTATTATTATTATTATTATTATTAGCCAATCAGAGAGCGCCTCCTCCCGCGCAGGCATGTGAAGGACGCCTGCCACTTTAATATTCCAGAAAAAGTTCGGGGTGAGGTCGCCACTTTAGACTGATGAGTCAGCAGTGTTTCTAGGTTTACTTAGTGCCTTGATTTATGCCATTGGTTTCTTGTGTGCGTTCAGAAATGTAAGTACACTTACTTATTTGCTGTTTATAAGCCAGATATTCTGTTTAAACATGGCTTCATATAATTCGCGGAGGTAAATTTCTACCGCGGAATTTAGCGCGAGTTAACCGCGAGGTTATAGTCTTTAATGTTTTATCTAACATCTTGATATTGTGTATATTCATGCTTATGCTGTTGATATATGTGTAAAACGGACTTTCGTAGTAATTATTTGGCAGAGTATGGGGGGAACAGTACCGTTTTGACTTACTGTGTTTATAACTTGTAGTAGAGCATTTTGTGTTTAGCTCACTGTAGGTCAGGCTATTCATATTTCTCTGTAAAGCTATGGATGCTAATTTCTTATGTCATTATGCTTAGGAGTAATTGTTTTCCTCTATGTCATTTCTATTTCCCTTTCAGAACAACCACACACACACACACACACACACACACACCCCACAAACTAATTAATGTCATTATTGAGTTCTTATTAATAAATCCCCAAGAACCTTATCTTCCACATCTTCAATTGTGCATTCTTACCGATGCCCCTCAGTGGCCCCAACTTTCCGCAAAGAACATATCATTCACCAAAACAACAATAGTTATGCATACTATTAACTAACTTGATGTGAAGATAAGTAACAGATAATCAACAGATTTTAAGTTTTTTTTTTAAGATAGTGTATATTTTTTGCCTTTTGTATTTGTAATTATTTGTATCTGTAAATGCACAACCCCACCAGCTGTGCTGATCAACTTATCGTGTTTTAAATAAAGTTATTCATTCATTCATTCTGAGTTGGAAAATTATCCATCTGTTGAGTTCCCCAACATCTCAAACTACCTGCTGCTGCAGGCATTGTTCTACACGGACACACAGATAAAAACCTGGAGGAGCATGGAGGAGTGCAACTTTTTATATGGGGCTGGGTTAAAGCTCTGGGGATCAGAACACAAGAAGATACAGGATTTATCATTTATTCCCGGGTAAGGAGGAATTTCTGGGCTTTTTGTACACGTCTTTGAGATGGTTGCTAGGATGCTACAAATTTTAATATCAAGTGTAAACAAACCACAGCCGCTCAATTCTCAATCCTCCCTGCTCTTCTCTTCCAGCAGGCATCACAGGTTCATATAATTTACCCACAAACTATATTTATTTATTCTGCCCACTGCGTTTTCTCTCTCTCTCTCTCCCTCTCTCTGTTTGCACACACGTGAATTAAATGTAGAGGAGGATTGTGACAAAAATAAAGGCTTGTTCTTCTTAATTTACCCACAAATGTATTTATTCCACTTGAAAAGTGTTCAGCAAACCAGCTACTGGATTTGGGACACTAGGACATCTTGAACTATTTAGTACAACCCCGATTCCCAAAAAATTGGTACAAAGTACAAATTGTAAATAAAAACGGAATGCAATGATGTGGATGTTTCAAAATTCCATATTTTATTCAGAATAGAACATAGATGACATATCAAATGTTTAAACTGAGAAAATGCATCATTTAAAGAGAAAAATTAGGTGATTTTAAATTTCATGACAACAACACATCTCAAAAAAGTTGGGACAAGGCCATGTTTACCACTGTGAGACATCCCCTTTTCTTTTTACAACAGTCTGTAAACGTTTGGGGACTGAGGAGACAAGTTGCTCAAGTTTAGGGATAGGAATGTTAACCCATTCTTGTCTAATGTAGGATTCTAGTTGCTCAATTGTCTTAGGTCTTTTTTATCGTATCTTCCGTTTTATGATGCGCCAAATGTTTTCTATGGGTGAAAGATCTGGACTGCAGGCTGGCCAGTTCAGTACCCGGACCCTTCTTCTACGCAGCCATGATGCTGTAATTGATGCAGTATGTGGTTTGGCATTGTCATGTTGGAAAATGCAAGGTCTTCCCTGAAAGAGACGTCGTCTGGATGGGAGCATATGTTGCTCTAGAACCTGGATATACCTTTCAGCATTGATGGTGTCTTTCCAGATGTGTAAGCTGCCCATGCCACACGCACTAATGCAACCCCATACCATCAGAGATGCAGGCTTCTGACCTGAGCGCTGATAACAACTTGGGTCGTCCTTCTCCTCTTTAGTCCAAATGACACGGCGTCCCTGATTTCCGTAAAGAACTTCACATTTTGATTCGTCTGACCACAGAACAGTTTTCCACTTTGCCACAGTCCATTTTAAATGAGCCTTGGCCCAGAGAAGACGTCTGCACTTCTGGATCATGTTTAGATACGGCTTCTTTGAACTATAGAGTTTTAGCTGGCAACGGCGGATGGCACGGTGAATTGTGTTCACAGATAATGTTCTCTGGAAATATTCCTGAGCCCATTTTGTGATTTCCAATACAGAAGCATGCCTGTATGTGATGCAGTGCCGTCTAAGGGCCCGAAGATCATGGGCACCCAGTATGGTTTTCTGGCCTTGACCCTTACGCACAGAGATTCTTCCAGATTCTCTGAATCTTTTGATGATGATATGCACTGTAGATGATGATACCGTATGTTCAAACTCTTTGCAATTTTACACTGTCAAACTCCTTTCTGATATTGCTCCACTATTTGTCGGTGCAGAATTAGGGGGATTGGTGATCCTTTTCCCATCTTTACTTCTGAGAGCTGCTGCCACTCCAAGATGCTCTTTTTATACCCAGTCATGTTAAAGACCTATTGCCAATTGACCTAATGAGTTGCAATTTGGTCCTCCAGCTGTTCCTTTTTTGTACCTTTAACTTTTCCAGCCTCTTATTGCCCCTGTCCCAACTTTTTTGAGATGTGTTGCTGTCATGAAATTTCAAATGAGCCAATATTTGGCATGAAATTTCAAAATGTCTCACTTTCGACATTTGACATGTTGTCTATGTTCTATTGTGAATACAATATCAGTTTTTGAGATTTGTAAATTATTGCATTCCATTTTTATTTACAATTTGTACTTTGTCCCAACTTTTTTGGAATCGGGGTTGTATTTGGGTTTAAACTTGGAAAAAAAATTTGCGGCCCAGTGGTTGAGAAACACTACCCTATTACACAAAAATATCTGCTTCAGATGGTTAATTTTTTTTGATTGAGAGGTGACCCTATATTTAACAGTTATTCCACAAAATCGAGTCATATATGAGCTGACAGCTGACAAGGCGCATAGTGCCATGTCGGCTATAAGCCATGTACAGCGAGATTGAGTGGAATAACTGTTTTATTCTATCTACATTCACTGGATTTTGAGAAACAGAGCATTTTTTATTTTATTTTTTGCAAATTCGATAAATTAAAAACTTCATACAAAACATACAACAAAATCATTTCCACTTAGAGTATAAACAAACCAGCGAAATGACAGGAGCAATTTGTGAAAAACGCTGCTATAATAATTCTTGAAAGACTTTTTTTTTTTTAAAATACGTTCTTCCCATTGAATACTTTTATTCCATATTTTGTTGCTTTTTGTATTTTAGGGGGTTTTGTTTTCGAGTAGAGTTTTTATTTCGTCCTCGGTTGGTTCAGCAACACGCTCCGCCATTTTTGTTTTTCTCTACTCACGGTATATGAGCTGATAGCCTAGTAGTAGAGCAGCCAATCAGAGCGCATGATTGATTGCTCATATCCAGTGAATGTATATAGAATAATTTGGATTGTTCTCTTGTCCTAATACTTTGGAATTCATATTTTTGGAGATAAATTGTTAAGCATGCTACATTTATCCCCTTCCTCTCTATTTAAAAACCATGGGGGGATAAAAATGTTTGCATTAAACTGTTTATAACAACATTGCTTGTCTTTAATAATCAGGAGGAATTGGTTCCATGAGTAGATTGGTGCTAAGAGCACCTGAGACACCTAAAGAATATTTGTAAACAAATGCAAATAATTGTTATTCTAGAAAATCTTATGATTTATTTTTAATCTGCTCTCATTTGCCAGGATCCCCAGAACTGTTATCTGTGTCATATTTCCCTGGGGTATAAATTTGAGGTTATGTTCATGTCCAATTCTTTGCCATCCATTACACATGTATTAATTAAGCCTCTCTCTTTTTCTGGTTCAGGATACACTACAGGGACGCCATATAAAGTTCCCCCGTCTCAGTCGAATGGTGCTCCTCCACCATATTCTCCATCTCCGAGCACATACCCCTCAGCCATGTACCCCATCCGCAGTGCCTACCCTCAACAGAACCTCTACACTCAGGTAAGGGAGCTACGATGATCAGTCCATCTGTAAGACTGTGCAACATTGCACTTTAAACCCTGTTGAACGATGATTAATCAAATTGCACCGGGTGAAATCTTTCTGCCTTCAGGTCGCAGCATAACTGAAGGGTGTGGGAAGAAGTGGTGCAATAGACTAGTACAGATGACTAGCAGCAACATTTATGAAACTATGTTGAGGTTATTGTGCATTATTCACTGCTGATTAAATGAAAGGGTGTGGACTGATTTATTTTCTGCAACCCAGTCTAGACAAGTATTAGACATGGGGGGGGACAACTTAAGAAGCATCTTGTTAACAGATTACTATGTACCTGGATGACTGAGTATCTTCACAGATATCTTGTTAAACATTCCTATGGATTCATCAAGTCTCATGAGAGTTCAGCGTTTTTGGGAAGTTTCACACTTGATTCGCTAAAAAAAAAAAATCACGAGTTAACTCGTGATTAATCACAAATTAATTATACTTTTTTTTTTTAATCTGTTCTAAATGTACCTTAAAGGGATATTTTAAGTTTCTGAGGAGTGGGAGTGGACAAATCTGCTTGCTTTATACAAATGTATGTGACCAGGTCAGGAAGGATAAGGCTGAACACAGCAAAAGTGATTTTTGTGAGTGTTTTATTCCCACACTTCATTTAAAAAATAAAGCAGCATTAACTTTATAATGTTGAGGATTTAGCACAATTCAGTAAAACAATGTAGAGCGGCGGCTACAATTATTGACACCTTAACAATCTTTTGGCTGTTGCAAAAGTAGAAAAGACTTTCAATATGTAAATTGTGCATGAATAATTACTCAAACTTCCACTGGGAAAAAAAATGAGTTGATTCCTGATTACTTAGCGTATCAGATCACGTGACACCGTTCCACAATTATCGACACCTTTGTCCACAGTTATCGACACCATTCTACAATTATCAACATCCAGATGATTAGCCTATTTATTAAAAAAAAAAATCAGTAGGCTATGTGGTATTAAGTTAACAAAACAGTTTTTATTGAAAATTTGTTTTACATAGACTTATATTTAGTACAAAATATCTTTTATATAAATGTATTGATGTCGGTGGCGGCACAGTGGTGTAGTGGTTAGCGCTGTCGCCTCACAGCAAGAAGGTCCGGGTTCGAGCCCCGTGGCCGGCGAGGGCCTTTCTGTGCGGAGTTTGCATGTTCTCCCCGTGTCCGCGTGGGTTTCCTCCGGGTGCTCCGGTTTCCCCCACAGTCCAAAGACATGCAGGTTAGGTTAACTGGTGACTCTAAATTGACCGTAGGTGTGAATGTGAGTGTGAATGGTTGTCTGTGTCTATGTGTCAGCCCTGTGATGACCTGGCGACTTGTCCAGGGTGTACTCCGCCTTTCGCCCGTAGTCAGCTGGGATAGGCTCCAGCTTGCCTGCGACCCAGTAGAAGGATAAAGCGGCTAGAGATAATGAGACGAGATGAGATATTGATGTCGGTGCTTACGTAAATGAGGAAGTAATTCTAATGTTTGTAAACAAATGAACTGATAATGTTTAACCTGTGTCAGAAAATCTTTTTGTTCCACTTTCTACCCACTTTCTAAGCATTTTTGTAGATCACATTTTGGCAATCATTTGTTGTTGTTTGTATTAATTTCTAGTTTTGTAGTTTACCAATAAATGTCAACAGGCAATTGACATTGTAACCACATGAAAATCCAGGTCAAATTTTACGTCATTCCTCGAACCAAAATATAAAATGTCTACTGATTATTGTAATATGTGGTAGATATTTACAACAAACTGCAAAAAAAAATTTTCTTAATGGAATAGAAAAATCTGAATATTTTCAAGCATGTAGTTTTTTATATGCTAGGAATTTTATTCTGGTCTAATTCTATTTATTGCAGTTGGATTCCAAATACTCTATAAGGATTCCATTCTGTTCGGAATCAGGAAAAAAAAAAAGATTATAAATCACGGCACTTTTTTTTTCCAAAGTACTTCATCTACTGTACTTCAACAATTTTACACAAAAATTGATACATAACAGTTGTAAATGTCACTTAATTCCACAGGGTGTGGATAATGGTGGACACCGGTGAAAGTGATCGCTATTATCGACACCTCACGTGATTCTCAAACGCGCATTTAGATACAAAATGGCGACTGTCAAATTAAAGAGTAAGAAACAAAGTAGGTTTCGACAAGGAGATCATGAAATATCAGTGAATTTGATAAGTAAAAACATGTCCATGATCTTTCCATCATGCTTACCTGTAATGATAACGTCCGGGTTTTCTTCAAATTGCTGATCATGCTAAAAAAATTCCATCTCAGGTAACGAGCTGTGTCATCAGACGACAAGATCAAAGACCGAGGCGGGGGGGTGTCTTCCAGTTGATTTAATCAATCAATAACTGTTGTAACTGAAACTCACCTTTGTAAGATTTATTATTTTTTTAATTGGTAAATCTGAAAAGATGTCGATAATTATGGACTGTTGATGATTGATTGTAGCCGCTGCTCTAATATTTTCCTCTAGTTCTGTCCTTAACTTCCAGCCTCAAACTATGCAATAAAATAAACTAAAACAAGGTGATGTGGATTCTGGACAACAGTAGTGGCTGTCTTTTAAATAAATAAAAACACAAAACCCAAATAAATACATTTGTTAAGCCACACAGCTCATAAAGATGGTTTCCAGTAAAATGCAAAAACTCACTGGTAAATTTACAGTACATTTTTATGAACAAAAACTGCATTTATAAACACTTTTACACAACTTGCACATTTCTCAGAATAAAACAAACTCTCACTCCAGTGTGCAGCCTGTACGCTTCAACACACACACACCTGGACCTTAACGTGTCTTCTTCCCCCCCCCTCATTTTAACACGACTTACGGCAACCAGCTACTCGCTACATCACTCACTCATGCTACGTCACTTCCTGATTTCCCAAACTATGGGGGAGGGGCACAGAACATGCATGTGTCAATCACACGTCAAAAAAATTAGTGGCGTTAAAAGGAATTTGCGTTAACGCGTTATCGCACTAACTTCAACAGCCCTACTAAAAATAATCACATACAAATATATGCAAGCTGATTTAGTAAAAGGGTCTACAGATGATTATGTCTTTCAAATAGACAAAATAATGTAGCTTTTGAGCATTTGCTTTAATATTTGTGCAGTTAAATGCATTTCTGCCTCAAGGGGAAAAATACAAAATGGTGTCTATGCAAACGCATTAATTTATCACCCACAGCGTGCTTTATTAAGCCTGTTATTTACTTCAGGAATGAAGATTGCATGCATAAATGAATACAAAGAGCTGGCATTAAACCTGCAGGAGTTCGGTTCTGCTATTTGCAGAAAATAGAAAACCTTTTTTTCATATAATTGTTAGTGTGTAAAAATAAAGAAAATGTCCTTTGAAGTTATGGCTCATGTCAGTGCAGTATTGTTGGTTTATTAGATATTCCCTGCACATTTGCACACCAGATGCCTACAGCTTTGAGAGCCTGTGATTCATACAAATCAGGCGATCATATCTATTTTTTTATTTCATATCTATTTGTTATTCTGTACAGTTCGAGACGTACTTGACTCACAATTCTGCACTTATTTTTAGTTTACCCTTTTGAGGGTCTGTTTGAGATGGTACCAGGCTTGTAGTACTCGAGTCCAAGACTCTGACTCAAGTCCGACTCGTGCTCTAATTTTAAGGACTCGTTACTCGACTTGGACTTGAGCACTGATGACTCGGATTCATGCATTAACTGCATTCGGACTCGTAAATTGGAGACGAGGACTCTGATTTTTTTCTTTATTTTTTGTAACATGCCATAATAATTTGGCATAAGATATTTATATCTACATTACTTTTTGTACCAATTTTGTGCAAGAGTGTCACACCTGCGTGCCTTGGCACATGCATCAGATAGACTCTCACATGTGCCAAGTGGACTCTCCCATGCATGCGGCGTAAACGACTCGCACCTGCACAGGATTAAGGCACAATCAGTGCGCCTATATAAAAACTGTGAGAAAACACTTACTTTGCGAAGTATTGAGCTGCGTTGCTGACACATTACCAAGCCTTATTTCCTTATTTGGTTTCCTGATCCCTGATTTCCTGTTTCTCATCTTTGATTCTGACAAGTCTATGACAGCCTGTTTGTGCCTCGCTCAGCCTATTGCCTGTTTCACTGTTTTATGATTTTGCCTGCCATTCTGGATTGTTTACCCGTCTTCACTTGTATTAATAAACACACCTGTACTTCCATCTGTCTCCCAACCATCTCTGACAGAATACTTTGCACTCCCTGACAAAGAGAATACACATTCACCTGTCCATACGTCATGTTCAGGAACAAACCTAATGTTAATGGCACTGAAACAGTCACCGTCAAATGGTGTTGTCTTGTTCTCCGACTCGACTCAATGTTTTTTTTTTTTGACTTGGACTTGACTCGGACTTGAACACTGGGGACTCGAGACTGGACTCGAGGTTTAATGACTTGACGACAACACTGGATTGTACAAAAAGTTAGCAAGCAAAAATGAAACTCAGATTGTCCATGCTAATTCGCCTCTTTATTGATAATTTTAGTAACTCAGGGATTGAATTTTAATATTGACATTTATGCATCAGTAGATACAACAATGTACAATGTTTTTTTTTTTTTTGTGGAAATGTAATGGAAAACCTGAAACATTTTCCTGAGACGTTATTCATTAATTACATTCTGTTGCTGTTGTCTCTGTAGGGAGCCTACTACACCCAGCCTGTGTATGCTGCACAGCCCCATGTTATCCATCACACCACAGTGGTGCAGCCCAATAGCATCCCATCTGCCTTGTACCCTGCCCCAGTGCCCCCTGTGACCCCACGGCCCAGCGCACTCACCATGGGCATGGTGGCAGGAACCACGATGGCCATGTCTGCAGGTCAAACAAATGCATGTGCACACACGCACTAATTTAAGGGCAGTGGAAGCTCATTGGTTAAGATGCTGGACTACTGATCGGAAGACCACGAGTTCAAATTTCAGCAACGTTGAGCAAGATCTTAACGCTCAACTGCTCAGACATCTCACTGAGATCAAATGTAATGTCTTTTTGACTTCTGCATAAATGTGTATGTATAGGTAGGACTGATAGGCCTGAAATAAAAATAATAAATTATTTAAACTTGTGCATGTTGCTGCACAAATGAACAGAAGACAGGAAATGACCGTGATCTGGATGTACTTTGTGATTAACGAAAGCAATCATAGCAAAGCAGATTGTAAACTGTGCTCTAAAAATATCCTGAGGAGCTATGGCAATGTCTTTCTTCAATACAAACCTCATAAAACATCTTTATGGTATTTAAACAGCATCTTTAGTAAAGAGCCTTCCTCAGCCTGCAGAGCAGTATCAGTATGGATGGTCATTAAACATTGAGTGCAATGTGCTATGAATAAAGCAGTGAAACGAACATGCAAAGAAATTGTCATAAGTGAGAGTATTTCAGTTCAGCGAGCACTGAGACACTCCCTTTCTGATCTAAACTTTGCTTACTAGTGGAAGGTGCAATTCAAGGCACCTTGCACTAATTTTTAATGCCCATGCTCATTCATAATGCTCTGCAGGCTCAGCTCGGCCACGCTCACGCCCTCTGTTAAAGTGAACGTAATGCCTTATTGTAATGCTTTAAAATCGATACATATCATAAGTAACAACCAAAATGAATTAATAAAGCAGGAGGAAAAATAATATTTGTTATTTTATGATCAAGCACAAAACTATCAATAAATCATGGTTTCCAGAGCCCGGAAAAAGACTGTCTTTCCTCAGGGCTAATCTCGAATGACGTCACGTGTGGAACCCCGGTTATCTGGGTCACTTCGGTTCATCTGACTCCGTGCTTGTTTACTCGCTGAAATTGGATATTGTTGTTGGAATCTTATAAAAATAATGATGTGAAAGCACTGTATTGTGTTTGGATGTTCAAATTCATATACAATAGGACATTCAGTTCACAAATTTCCAAGAAATGACACTAATCTCAAGCGACAGTGGGTGAGGTTTGTGCAAACGAAGCAGGCAGATTTCGTGTCGCCTACTAATAATCTGATTCAAGTGTTCACCACCACCAGAACAACCACATGGGAATTATTGGAGCAAAAAAGAAACCCACTGATTTAATAAATGACATTTGATCTGACATTTGGACAGTTCGTCGATTCCCCTATTATTGCCCACTTCATATTTTCTTTCAATAATTACACTGAATAAGTGTACGTTTTAAAGATTATATTTCTGCATTTATTAAGGTACATATAAATATTTTCCCTATATTTTGCAGTGGCCAGCTTAGAATAAAAATCCACAAACCAATCTGTGTTTCCAAGTCTCTCTGGCGGGTGGTGCACTATCGGCGGTGAGCAGGACTGTCGTGAACTGAGTGAACTGGCAGTTTTTCATCTTGGGGGCTCGAAAAGTTAACCATTTACTCCGGAATATCCTTGATAATCATCTGTCCCTTCATCCGACATATAAGAATCCCAATTACTATCAGAATTTTCTCCAAAACGTGATTCCATATCAAGACTGGTCTAACCACTGCTGCACACAGGAACGAAATTGATACCTGGATTGTTACATGTGTGATGTCACGCACCCCTTCACGATCTTCTGGTTCAGTCTTGACAGATTCTATGAGAATAGGCTGATTTGATTGATTTTCCATCAATTTATGGCCTTTTGGATCAGCTATGGTTCGAAAACACATGGTCAATCAACATAATGATTGTTGCTTAGTACAAGGAAAAAAGTGGGGTTTAGGGGCATTACATACACTTTAAAGATTTCAGTGTTCCATGATGTTGCTGATTGCCTGATGCTACGGTAAGTAGGTTACTCATTTTGGTATCAGTAACTGTATTGACGAGTACCGAAAACATGTCGGTGTACTTGGTCTGAACTCTTTATATCAATGATTAACTGTATCATATTAATTTTAGATGGATAGAATGCTATATTTACAGTTACTTTTTTTATAAAGAGCAAATCAAATGATCAGATATTAACATGAACTAGAAGAGTGCATACCTCACCAAGCCACACATCAACATCAAAATCAAATCACTTGAACTGAGGATAATGCTAAAGCTGAACACCAAATTTCATCCAAATCCGTTCACTACTTTTTGAGTTATGCTGGGAAAAGCCAAAAATTCCTGGATCCATATCCAGATTTGCTCCTTGGCTCACACTACTTTTTGACTTAGACTGGGAACAGGCAAGCAAACGAAGGCAAAAAAATAACCTCCTCCAGCAAGGTTAGGAGCTAACCATCATAAATGAAATTTACATAATTACCCCTCCCTGATTGTAGTCCATTACTCAAAACATGATTGGTTTCTGAAGTTTGTTGCTTTATTTTTCCACGAGAGCTAGTTTCATATCACTAACCACTCCAGAAAGTCATTGACAACATTTTGACTGAGTAGAAACTTGTCAGTTTCAGTTCTGTCTCTATTGTTTTAATGATCTCTGTATTGAGACCAGTGCGTCTTTCTGTTAACCTCAGTCTGCTGATATTTTGATGGGTGGTGCTGCTAAGATGTAAAGAAACTAACGATAACGAACTGTGACTCTTCATTCAGGAACGCTGTTGACCACACCCCAGCACACTCCCATTGGTCCACACCCTGTTACGGTCCCAACGTATCGTCCGCAAGGAACGCCTGGCTACAGCTACGTGCCACCTCATTGGTAGAGCCCACCTGTCAATCATGTAAGGTCATTTCTCTACTTGCTCGGTTTTCAAATACTGCTTTAACACACCCTTGTCAACATCCCTGTTGGTTTTCTTATGGCCTAATTGTTACTTTTACTTTAGTGCAAGTAGACTTAACTGAAGTGCAGTTTGTTGATTATTAGATGAGCAGCCAATTCAGGCATTGGGTTTTACCCTCTGGGGTCTGAGGGTATTTTCTGGCACTCTAATGATTTTGGTATGCTCTGATTTTGTTGTCAGTTTCAAGAAATCTAAGCAGTATTTTCAAAGTCATTGACTTTTTTGTATTCAGCACAAGTTCAGCTACAATGATATCTGTGTAGCATGTATGTCATGATTGTACTTAAAAAAAAATCACAGATAAATGAAGATGTTGTAAAAAGCAGGTTTAGAACCATTTTGGAATGTGTGGAGAAAAAAAATTACCATTGTGACAAACCATTTTGGTCACTTCTGTTCAGTCTTAGGAATGTATCAAGCACAAAAACTTAAATCTGCTCCACTGATTTGAACAATTAACTGGCCATCAAAAAATGTATGTCCCTATTATGTCCTTATTGTTTTGCGGCTACTTTTAAAACTTTGTTGTGGGCTAACTCTGGCTATTTTCTGCACTATTGGTGCAGATAATGAACTACTTCATTCATCGCATGAGTCAGACTTGCTCCTGTTTACTTTTCTGGATGAGATTTGCTGATCTGTTTACCTGTGTGATGGCCTGTTCTACCTGTGCAACTCTGCCTGTGGATTATGAGTAGACTGTGTTGCTGCTGTGGATTACTTGTGGGCTATATTATACCTGGACCATCGTCTCCGTGGGATGCTCTGGCGGTGTGCCTGCTTGTGCTTTTCTGTGCGAGCCCTCTCGTGAGTATTCTGCTGGGTCTGCTTGGTAAGTGCCTTGCTTGCTATTTTAGTGGGTGAGTCTCTTGCTTATGCGTGTCGGTGGTTACTCGTGTTGGCTAACGTACTAGATACGCATGTAGGTTTTATCTGTGCGAGCCCTCTCATGGTTCTCTGCTGGGTCTGCTTGGTAGGTGACTTGCCTGCTACTTTAGTGGATGAGTCTCTTACTTAGGCGGCTCGGTGGTCACTTGTGTTGGCTAACGTAATAGATTCTGCCTACTGGCTACCGCCACAGATTAATGTCCCTGTTGTGAATAAATCGGTGACTGATTCCCACCCCTCCGATGCGACCTTCAATGGTGTTGCTCTGGCTCCTGGTTGAGCTTTGGCTGCTGTCACCAAAGCCCTGTCAAATTCTGCACAAACTGTTGCACTCGTCAACCATGGTGAAATACTCAGCTGTGTTCTTGCACAGCCTACGTAAAGACTCTTTTAAACTCTCTGATGCCCTTAAAATGCACCAACACCTTGGCATTTTGCGTCGTCGACCTAAATACATGCACAGAGGCTCTCACAAGAAGTTTGCTCGTTTTTCCCACCCCAACAACATTGACTCTGTTTGGAGCCGGTGTCACAACCACACCGGTCCTGATGCTGTGAAGCGTAATGCGAATCAGGACAATTTATGTGCTGTAAAGTTTACCAAGCCCTCTCCAATCTGCGGCTCAAATGCACTGGCGACGTTTGCTCTCTTTAATGTGCGATCCCTCAATAACAAAGGGCCGTTCATTAATGATGTAATTACAGACTTGGACTTGGACTGTATGTGCCTAACAGAGACGTGGCAGCTTCCAAACGAACATATATCGCTAAATGAAGCTGTACCTCCAGGCTATACTTTTCTTGATCAACCCCACCTGTCAGGGCGTGGGGGAGGTTTGGCTGTAATACATCGCTCTGGTTTTAAGACTGTGGCTGTGCCCCTGCAGGATTTTACATCTTTTGAGTGTCTTGGCCTAAGTTTTACTGGCAGCCAACCTTTACTATTTTACTGGTGTATAGGCCTCCAAAGGCATCCTCTGTCTTTATAAGTGAGCTTACTGAGCTGCTCTCCTCTGTATGTCCCAAGTATTCCTCCATCCTGGTTCTGGGTGATTTTAATATACATGTTGATTCTAATCATTGTAATTTTGCTAACCAATTTCTAAATGTTTTAAACTGCTTTGATTTTACCCAGCATGTTAATTTTCCTACACATTCAAAAGGTCACACTCTGGATCTCGTCTGCACTAGTGGTACATTGCCTTCTGACATCTCACCTAAAGACCTCTCTATCTCAGATCACATAGCTGTTCTCTTCCGTATGGCTATCCCTGAGCCTCAGTGCCGCCTCCGCCCCCTGCACTCCACATACCGGAACACTAGGAATATCAACACGACTGAGCTGGCTAGCTTACTACGTTCACAGCTTTCAGTGCAACCACTCAGTTCATGCTCTGATGACCTAGTGTTTTCCTATAACTCAACCCTCACCAGCACATTGAATCAGTTTGCTCCCCTGAAAACCCACACTGTCTCCTTTTCACACTCAGCTCCTCACCTGAGCTGAGGGCAATGAAGGCTGCTGGCCGAAGGCTTGAGCGGCTCCGTAAAAAGACTGGGCTCACTGTCCATGCACAAGCTTTTAAAGACCATGTTCTGGCTTACAAGGAGGCCCTAAACAAGGCTAAGTCCTTGTATTACTCCATTGTCATTGCGAGAGGTCAGAACAACCCCAGAGCCCTGTTTTCCACTGTACATAAAATCTTCCAACCATCTAAATCCTTCCCACTTACTCCCTCAGCAGATCTCTGCTTTGACTTTCTAAATTATTTTGGAAATAAAATCAGTACCATCTACAGGCAGCTCCAGTCACTCTCTTCTCCCACTCCGAGGGACGGTCCATCTCTGCCTGCAACACCTACTCAATCACTCTCCTGTTTCTCTGCTGTTGATGAGGAAACCGTCCATGATCTTGTCACCAAGGCAAGGCCTACCACCTGCCTCTTGGACCCCATGCCCACCCCTCTTGTCAAAACCTGCCTGCCAGCTCTCTGTCCCCTTCTTGCCAAAATCATAAATGTATCTCTCCAGACAGGTGTGGTCCCCCACTCCCTAATAATTGCAGCCATTATGCCTGTCCTCAAAAAATCTGGAGCAGCTGTGGATGATTTTAAGAATTACCGCCCCATTTCAAATCTACCATTCATTTCTAAACTGCTAGAACATACTGTGGCCTCCCAGCTTCAAGACCACTTAACATCATACAGCTTGTGGGAGGAGCTTCAATCTGGCTTTAGGGCCAAGCACAGCACTGAAACGGCCCTAGTCAAGGTCGTAAATGACCTGCTGATTGCTGCTGACTCAGGCCACTTCAGCATCCTCCTACTGCTGGATCTAACAGCTGCATTTGACACTGTCTGCCACAGCACTCTATTCACATGGCTGGAATCACTCCTGGGCGTCACTGGCACTGCACTTTCCTGGTTTAGGTCATATCTCACAGGAAGGGAACAGTTTGTCTCCATTGGTGATTTCTGTTCCCCTAGTGCATGCCTCCCACATGGTGTTCCACAAGGTTCTGTCCTAGGTCCCTTGCTTTTCATTATCTATATCCTTCCCCTGGGTCACATCCTCCGTCAGCATGGCCTATACTTCCACTGCTATGCTGATGACACACAAATTTACATTCACACTAAACCTTCTCATCCACTCCCCCTCTCACAATTGTCCACCTGCCTGTCTGATATTAGTAACTGGATGACACACAATTTTCTCAAACTCAATCATAACAAGACTGAAGCCATAGTCATTGCCACTCCAACACTGCTGAAGAAGTTAAATCTTGCGCAGTTCTCCATCCCAGGTTACTTCACCACCATCTCCTCTTAAGTGAAAAACCTGGGCGTCATCATTGACTCAGCTCTCTCTTTTGATTCACACATAAAACACATCACTAAAACAGCATTTTTTCATCTCAAAACTATCTCCAAACTCTGCCCCTCACTTAGCCTCCCCACTGCAGAGACCCTAATTCATGCCTTCATCACCTCCAGACTTGATTACTGTGATGCCCTGCTCATTGGGCTTCCAAGTAAATCAATAAACAGACTACAACATATCCAAAACTCTGCAGCTAGACTCCTCACCCATACTAGACCTTGGCATCACATCACACCCATCCTTCATCAGCTACACTGGCTTCCTGTTAAATTTCGCATTCATTTCAAAATTCTCCTCCTTGTTTACAAGGCCCAGCACAACCTAGCACCCACCTACCTCTCTAGTCTTGTCACTCCATACTTACCCACCCGAAATTTACGCTCCTCTGATACACTCCTTCTCACCACCCCCTCCACAAATCTCTGATCTATGAGTGATAGGGCTTTTAGTGTGGCTGGCCCCAAACTCTGGAACAGCCTCCCACTTTCATTGCGTCAATGCACCTCCCTTTCATCTTTTAAAACCATGCTCAAAACTTATCTTTTTACCCTTGCTTTCTCATCATAATGCTGAATGATTGAGGTTATTATTTTTATTAATAATTTTTATTTTATTATTATTTTTAATTGTATTGCTGCATCATCTGTGTTTTTTACTTTGTTGTTGATTCTGTGTCATGCTTCTGTGCCTTTTAACTAGTTCTACTTTGACTTTTACTGACAATTCTTACACCCTTTGTAAAGTGTCCTTGGGTATCTTGAAAGGCGCTCCAAATAAAATGTATTATTATTATTATTATTATTATTATTATTATTATTATAAAGGGTTGCCAGTGGGAGGGGTATTCAATGAGAAAAGTAAAAATTTCCATTCCATTCAATGAGGAGAGTGAAAACCCCTCCCACTGCCATCTCTTAATCCCATCAGATTAACTCTTAACCCAATCAGGTCAAGTCACAATGGGTAAGGCAATGTTTTTTCACACATTCCAACACAGTTCTAAACTGCTTTTTACAACAGCTTTATTTATCTGGTATTTGACTTTATTTTGGTATTCGACTCTATTCAGTGTGTCTTGAAATTAACTCTTGTACTATTTTACTCAGTTCAGAGCCACAACCAACTCTGTTACACAATTATTCTGTAATTTTGCTCCCATTCCAACTCCAAATTTTACTCTCAAAACTCAAAATAGAGCAAAATTAACTATTTTTGAGGAAAATACGTTTAACTCTGGAAAAACTGCTCAGTCATTTTTCCTGTGTATGCACTACAGCGCACGCATATCAACCGATCTGCTCATAAGAAATAGGATAAATATTTACACTGACTCGAGTTGATCTTCTGCTGGATTGAGTCAAAGAAAAAAAAGGCACCGTTCATCATCAGTGTCACAGTTCTCAAGATTGAATTGAATCGCTGTCCTGAATCATCCGAAGCACATAAAATCCGCGTGCCATCTCGCAACAAGTTGTACCTCTAAATAGCCTGAACTATGTCTGACAGATTTTATCTCGTTTACGGTGGCCGTTCCCACCGCAAAAGAGAAAGCATTCGAAACTGAAAGAGTGAAAGTGATATCATGCCGTTACCATGTGAATAGTCTTTTATGAATGCGTAAGTGCGGGCTCAGCACTCCGACTCCAGTGTGACTGAGAAAGGTGACAAGTTTTGTGTTTCATCTAATATAGGTACTTTAAAAACTATAATATTATTTGGCAGCGGACACATAGGAAAGTGTAAAGTATAAAGTTTCTGTCAATATGTTTATCATGCTTGTATGATGATAAACTCGTGAAGATCTTTATCTAAATACATGATCTACTCATTCTAAACCTGTCAAGCTTCACCAGCAAAGCTCTCAACCCCAGAGGGTTAACTTCTGTCACAGGTTTAAATTCTGTCATATATAAATACACTGCCTGGTCAAAAAATTTCATTGTTTGGATTTAAATAAGCAAATAATCAATAGCCTTTGACTGCATAATTACTGCAGTGATTAATGTGTTTCAGCTGGAAAAAATTATTTTAACCCTAACTGATGCAGTGAGTAGCTTCTCATTTCTTAAACAACCATGTCGGTATCCTGTGGTCATAGAAAAGATGTTACTGTGTCTCAGAAGGGCCAAATTATTGGTCTGCATCAAGCAAAGAAAATAACTAAGGAGATTGCTGAAATCACTGAAATAGCTCCTAAGCATAACTACATCATCACTTGTTTACCACAGTGCATTGTGTGGTCGGTTGTTGAGCAATATGACGGATGTCAGATTAATTTTACACGAGAGCGATGTGAGAGGAGCAATTTTGCCGTGCTCTGTCGTGGAAGACAATGAAGTTGGTGATTTAAAGAGGTGGATAACATGTCGAAGGTTTACAGCAGGAAAATTGGAATCCAAATAAAGCTTGATGAGAAGGTAAGAGTCTAGACCGAGTCTACCACACTGTACAGCAACAACATCAAATCTCAGAATGTCTTATTTCTGAGGATGTATATTGCACTAGCTAAACTTTATCAAGAAAACAAATCTATCTGAATATCAAGAATTGGCATGGAGCAGTGCTCTTGCGGGGGATTCGTGGGCGAATAACGGTCCAAGTGATAAATGAGTGATTGATTAGTTAAATAAAACTTTATCAGGAAACATTGCCAAAAAAAAAAAACCTTTGGAAACCTGCTGATCTGTCGTGTCATGTTCAGTATAAATGCATTTTCTTCAGTAAATGCCGCTAGTGAGGTACACTGAACATTATACACACCCGAAAGAGAACCCTTCATGGTTTGGGAGTTTTATAGGTCCGACAGGCTCGTTCGGCTGCTGAGTGCTTTGGTACATTGAGAGGCAAAGGCCGAAGAATGCTTCTTTGTTTTACAGGCTTTTGAATATCGCTAGTTTCAAATGATGAACAGTGTCAATTGTTATGATCTTCTATAACCGAAGGCCATTCCACAGACCATGGAAATATTGCTGGGTTGCAGTTTAAGTATGTCTTTTTTTTCCACCAGAGAAATGTAAGCTGCAAACACTTGTCCATTCCGATTCAGTTCGAAGGTTTTTGTTGCAGATTAAACTTATCCATTTCTTTCTCCTCAACTGGCAGCTGATAAAAGCTCAAATTAGGAGTTCTCTTTGTTGTGGAGACACAGTAAGGCACACAGCAATTCACTTTAGGCATGGTTAAAAAAACTGCTTAGACAGAACAATGCAATGTTTAACAAAGGCGAAAGTAAACAATATGGCGGAGCTGATCCCAGGTATTGTCTGTCATGCATTGCGGTAAACAAGCAATGACAGTTATAGGTTAGGGTCATTTGGTTAAGAACTATCCAATGCAGAGATCACTTAAATGCCTGGTAAAATTGAATTGTAAAATAATCAACAGTAGAACTCACAACTATGAAGAGTATTTCCACACGCACAATGCAATGAGAACTCCCTGGATTGGGACAAAACAGCTGTGTGGCCATAATGCCCAGATCAGACAGCAGGCTGCAACTAGTTTTCAACTATTTGTGTCTAGCTGCGAGAACAAAATCACAGGTAGACGCAAGACTGGTCTTGCGTCGACGCACGACAACACAGATAATGGCAGAGTGTTGCAGAGGGTCTTTAGTAGAAGCAGATTGACGCAAGTGGATCACGAGCTGTTCGCATTTTAGCTGCAATTCTCTTCCAATCGGTGCAAATAGCAGGTTGACGCATGTAGAAGGCAGGTTTTAATCCAGGTGGCGGGGAGGAGCCGACGAGAGAAATACAGGAATGGGTAATTAGGGGGAAAAATGGAGATAAGAGATCAGCTGCCAAACAAGCGCAAAAGGTAAAAAGCATGATACAGTCCAGAAACGCAGCCCTGCAACAGGAAAGAGCTCTTGGTTCAAAGAACACAGTTCAGAAGTTCAAAAGTTCAAAGTGCTTCTGTATCGGGAAAACGATGCGCTTACAGTCTCAATAAAATATATCCACAGGAGCGAAATACTCCATAGCACACAGCAAAGTAACAACAAAATAGAATACAAAAACCATATCCTCAGGCGAAGACAATCCCATGCCAAATGAATATCCGAGTGGTATAATATAGAGTCATGGATGAGCTGATGAGAGACAGGTGTGCTGGCCGCAGCATGGGGAAAGCTCGGGGAAAACAAGGGAAAGGGGTGAAAGATTGGATAAGGACCTAGATGTTCCCAGTTGGCTCATGACAAGATTCAGCTTAAAAACTCAGCATCTTGCAATATGTCTGACCACAACAAAGGATTTGACGCAAAACACCTGCATCCACCTGCAGTCAGTCGGATCGCAGGTCGCAGCATGCCTCTTTCTGCAGTCTGACCTGGGTATAAGAAAAGCACTTGTTAGTGAGGCTAATATGAAGAAAAGGCTTGAATTTGCTAGGGAGTATCAAGATTGGGCTCTGGAGCAATGAAAAAAGGTCATGTGGTCCAATGCATCCAGATTGACCCTATTCCTGAGTGATGGGTGTGTCAGGGTAAGAAGGGAACCACATGAAGTGATGCACCATCATGCATAGTGGCCACTGTATAAGCCTCTGGAGGCAGTGTTTTGATCTGGGGTTGCTTCAGTTAGTCAGGTCGAGGCTCAGAAATGTTATGTGGCAATAAAATGATGTCAGCTGATGACCTTAATGTACTGAATGACCAAGTTATCCAATCAATAGATTTTTTTTCCCCTGTTGGCATGGGCATATTCCAGGCTCAAATTGTGAAAGAGTGGTTCAGGAAGCATGAGGAATCATTTTCACACATGAATTGGCCACAACAGAGTCTTAACCCCATTGAACGCGTTTGGGATGTGCTGGAGAAGACTTTCCAGAGTGGTCTGATTCTCCAGTCGTCAAGACAATATCTTGGTGAAAAATTAATGGAAATAAATATTGACATTGCATAACGCAATTGAAACAATTCCATGGTGAATATGTGCTGCAACCAAAGCTGAAGGCAGTCCAATGAAATATTAGTGTGTACATACAGTACACATACATACCAGTCAAAAGTTTGGACACACCTAATTGAGTGTTGTTTTTTTTTTTCTTAATTTTCGAGAATGATACTGAAGGCATCAAAACTATGAAATAATATATAAGGAATTATGTAGTAAGCCAAAAAAAGTGTTTAAAAAAAACTAAATATTTTTCAGATTTTCAAAGTAGCCACTGTTTACATTGACGCTTTACACACTATTGGCATTATCTTAACCTGGAATGCTTTTCAGTTAACAGGTGCCACGTCAAAAGTTAATTTGTGCAATTTCTTAGCTTTTTAATGTGTTTGAGATCAAATAGTAAATAATAACAACACAGTAAATGGCCCAATTCCAAAACTGTAGTAATCCATATTATGTCAAGAACCGCTCAACTAAGTAAAGAGAAAGGACATCCATCATTACTTTCAGACATGACGTGTCTTTTTAATAAAAATAAATATAAAACATTGAATGAGATGATGTGTCCAAACTTTTGACTGGTACTGTACTCTTAACTTTATCATACTATGTAGGTATAATATCGTTCTACACAAATTGAAATCCTCCCTTTCAACCCATTCATCAGTGGAGAGAGTTACAGTGGTGCTTGAAAGTTTGTGAACCCTTTAGAATTTTCTATATTTCTGCATAAATATGACCTAAAACATCATCAGATTTTCACACAAGTCCTAAAAGTAGATAAAGAGAACCCAGTTAAACAAATGACACAAAAATATGACACTTGGTCATTTATTTATTGAGGAAAATGATCCAATATTTCATATCTTTGAGTGGCAAAAGTATGTGAACCTCTAGCATTAGCAGTTAATTTGAAGGCGAAATTGGAGTCAGGTGTTTTCAATCAATGGGATGACAATCAGGTGTGAGTGGGCACCCTGTTTTAGTTAAAGAACAGGGATCTATCAAAGTCTGATCTTCACAACATGTTTGTGGAAGTGTATCATGGCACGAACAAAGGAGATTTCTGAGGACCTCAGAAAAAGCGTTGTTGATGCTCATCAGGCTGGAAAAGGTTACAAAACCATCTCTAAAGAGTTTGGACTCCACCAATCCACAGTCAGACAGATTGTGTACAAATGGAGGAAATTCAAGACCATTGGTACCCTCCCCAGGAGTGGTCGACCAACAAAGATCACTCCAAGAGCAAGGCATGTAATAGTCAGCGAGGTCACAAAGGACCCCAGGGTAACTTCTAAGCAACTGAAGGCCTCTCTCACATTGGCTAATGTTCATGAGTCCACCATCTGGAGAACACTGAACAACAATGGTATGGTGTGCATGGCAGGGTTGCAAGGAGAAATCCACTGCTTTCCAAAAAGAACATTGCTGCTTGTCTGCAGTTTGCTAAAGATCATGTGGGCAAGCCAGAAGGCTATTGGAAAAATGTTTTGTGGACAGATGAGACCAAAATAGAACGTTTTGGCTTAAATGAGAAGTGTTATGTTTGGAGAAAGGAAAACACTGCATTCCAGCATAAGAACCTTATCCCATCTGTGAAACATGGTGGTGGTAGTATCATGGTTTGGGCCTGTTTTGCTGCATCTGGGCCAGGACGGCTTGCCATCATTGATGGAACAATAAATTCTGAATTATACCAACAAATTCTGAAGGAAAATGTCAGGACATCTGTCTATGAACTGAATCTCAAGAGAAGGTGGGTCATGCAGCAAGACAACAACCCTAAGCACACAAGTCATTCTACCAAAGAATGGTTAAAGAAGAATAAAGTTAATGTTTTGGAATGGCCAAGTCAAAGTCCTGACCTTAATCCAATCAAAATGTTGTGGAAGGACCTGAAGCGAGCAGTTTATGTGAGGAAACCCACCAACATCCCAGAGTTGAAGCTGTTCTGTACGGAGGAATGGGCTAAAACTCCTCTAAGGTGTGCAGGACTGATCAGCAGTTACCGGAAACGTTTATTTGCAGTTATTGCTGCACAAGGGGGTCACACCAGATACTGAAAGCAAAGGTTCACATACTTTTGCCACTCAGATATGTAATATTGGCTCATTTTCCTCAATAAATAAATAACCAAGTATAATATTTTTGTCTCATTTGTTTAACTGGGTTCTCTTTATCTACTTTTAGGACTTGTGTGAAAGTCTGATGTTGTTTTAGGTCTTATTTATGCAGAAATATAGAAAATTCTAAAGGGTTCACAAACTTTCAAGCACCACCGTACATACAAACTACCATGTTCATGGCACTCATGTACTGAGAATTATCAACCATCCCACTAATATCTATCTTTTCCACTCCTACACGAGGCAGAGCAACAAAGGGACGGCACTCAGTTGTTGCAAACCTACTAAGTACTGCTATATGGTTTGTAGGTGTAATAAAATGAATGCACAGTGCAGTCCAGAGGTCTGACATCACTGAGAAAATCTGTATTTTTTTATTTAAAATCGAAAATAAAGTTTTAGAATTTTACATGAAAACATAAAACAAAATAATGTTCAGTATCTTGAATAATCAAAACTACACACTCTGAACCATTAATAGGTCACTATTTAGATGTAAGCAAACTTGTGATATTGATCACGTTAACGCCTTATCTCTTCCATTGAAACACATGTTCAGACAGTGTTGTAGTCGAGTCACTAAACCTCGAGTCCCAGTCCAGTCTCGAGTCCCCAGTGTTCAAGTCCAAGTCATTAAAAAAAGTCCGAGTCGAGCCCATTATTGATCCAAGTCAAGTCCAAGACTCCAACCACACCATTTGACAGTGGCTGTTTTAGCGCCATTAACATTAGTTTGTTCCTGAACATGGTGTATGAACAGGTGAATGTGTATTCTCTTTGTCAGGGAGTGCGAAGTATTCTGTCAGAGATGGTTGGGAGACGGATGTAAGTGCAGAAGGTGTGTTTATTAATACAAGTGAAGCCAGGTAAACAATCCAGAACGGCAGGCAAAATTGTAAAACAGTGAAACAGGCAATAGGTCAAGGGAGGCACAAACAGGCTATCGTAGACACGGCAGAATCAAAGACGAGAAACAGGAAATCGGGGATCAGGAAACCAAACATGGAAATGAGGCTCAGTAATGTGTCAGCAACACAACTCAATACTTCGCAAAGTAAGTGCGTTTTCACAGTTGTTATATAGGCGTGCTGTTGTGCCTTAATCCTGTGCAGGTGCAAGTTGTTTACGGCGCATGCGAGAGTCTGCTTGGCGCGTGCGCTGTCCAGAGCATGCCCAAGAGTCTATCTGATGCACATACCAAGGCGCACAGGTGTGACACTCTTGCATGAAATTAGTATTAAAATTAATGTAGATATAAATATCTTATGCCAAATTATTATGACGTTACAAAAAATAACGAAAAAATCTAAGTCCTCGTCTCCAATTTACAAGTCTGAATGCAGTTTATGCACAAGTCCGAGTCATCAGTGTTCGAGTAACGAGTCCTTAAAATTAGGGCATGAGTCCTGGACTCAAGTACTACAAGCCTGTGTTCAGACAACACTCAAATGGAATTAATCGAACATGGATCATCTGGTTTTACACAAATATGTTCTGAAATTCATGTAAATGTTTGTGAGATTCTATACTGAGGTTGTTGCTGATATGATAATTTGTAATGAAAAATTTTGCATTATTTCGTAGAAAAAAATGCAAAATCGGAGCATTTTTACTCGTGGTCTTAGACTGTTGGACTCCACTGTGGCTACAGGGTACCTATATAGGATATATTTACACGTTCTTCCATAATTATATTTCTGACAAGGTTGTTTCTGTGCTAATATAAATATTTAGGCAGTGCCTAAAAGCAGAGCTCCTGATGAGTGGATGAGCAAAATATTTGCAAGGGCACAAAATCAACCTGAATAGAATAATAATATTATAGCATATGAACCATGGAATTGTGTTGTGTTGTGTATTTCACCTCAATAAATTATTGCATTTTCTTGTGACACTGATACCAGTAATGAGATATACATAACAGGTATGAATGCATATTTATTCCTTTCTTTGACACGACACCACATGCCATGAGCCAGAAACAACGCCACGACATTTATTATGGTGCGACTCTGCTGGGTGCCTGGTGGATAGCAGTGAACCAGTGCTTTCACTTCACATCATTACTATATAGTTACGATTGAATATTATCGGATATGAGAACTAATCGATATCAATCCGTGGTAGTTTTAGATTATTCAAAACTAAGGAAAGATGCTCATAATTGCTATTGAACTATGCAATAATTGTGTTGACATGAGTGTGCAGAGTAAGAAATTGTTCAGGTAAAAAAATAAAATACAAAAAAAAGCATACGATGCAAAGATGCGTTTCCCACTATGAAAAAAACAATGTTACTTTTTCATCAGTATTGGTGATGAAAATGTGTTTGTAAATAATCTCATGTTATTTTTTTAAAAAGCAAATTAAAACTAAACGCTGAATAGAAACCCGTCTATCTTATGTAAATAAAGATAGGAACTTCACTGTCCAGCAGTCAAGTGTTTGAGATGCATTGCTTTGCACTTATGATTGGGTTTCCTGTGGTGGTACCACTGGGCTCTATATAAAATCTGGAGAGCTCGTCCGAGTGAAGCCGTCTGGCTGCCACCTTACCACTCACATTGCGTGTATTTGGCTTATGTGTTAAACCACGTCATCCAATCAAATTTGCCCCAAGAAAAGTATCTCCTGACTTTTTTCCCCCTTTCATTACCTCCTCTTATTTTCTCAACTTTACCCACATTCCTTACATATCTTTATAGCGCTCCGCTTCACTGTTATTGTGTTTTTATTTTCCAGTTCAGTCTCTGATCATTTTTGTTGAACAGCTCTTTTAATACTGTAATTATTTTTAGGGAGATTATTTCAGTTTTTCTCTTATACAGTGTATCTTTCTCTTTCGTATAGTTCTTTTTCCTTTCTATCTCTCAATCTATCTATTTGTGTATTATACCAACACACATGCTGTACAAGACTTCCTTTCTATTTAAGACAGTTGTTGAAACAGTATTATTAGGGCCCAAGCCCGAATGGGCGAAGGCCCTATTGCTCTTGTGGCTCGGGCCCTATTGCTCTTGTAAGAGTTCACTATTCTTCTTCTTCTTCTTCTTCTTTATTTTTCTCCCCTGTTGGGCCATTTTCGGGGCACTTGCCATGGGCAAAAACGCACGAAATTTGGCGCCAGTTCCGAGAATTGCCACCGCTACTCAGAACCAAAAGCCCAAACTTGGCCGGGGCTCAGGGCCTCTATAGCGCCCCCTAAGTCGTTGTGATTTTGGCCTCCCGCATTAAGGTGCCTGGTTGCCATATAGTTTGTAGTAGTGGCATGCCATTTGGTACGCATATGTATCTCACTAAGCCGGGCAAAAATGTAATGCCAATGCATTAGCCACGCCCAACAGGAAGTGAGGTAATTTCACTTTTGTGCGAAATGCATGGCCACGAAGACGGCGCAACTCCTCCTAGACCGTTCATAGGAATGTCACCAAAATTGATAAACATCATCTACAGACATGGCTGACAAAAGTTACTAAATACGTTTCACGTAGGATGAACCGTTCAGAAGTTATACGTCAATCAATTTTCACTTCAAAATTTTACATGCTTAAAAATTCATAACAAATCTTCCAATTGCTCAAAACTGCTCATACTTCACACGCAAATCACTCATTGGGCTTCTGACATGTTACCCAATTTCTGAGATATTTCGCCACTGGGGGCGCTATTTTTGGGCAAAAAATCCAATCTTTCCTCAAATTTGGTCAAACTTCACGGCCACCCTCTTACTACCTCCCATGTCATGTATACCACATTTTGGGAATTTTCGTCCATGGGGGGCGCTGTTTTTGGCCGACGCAATTTCTCCAAAACGGGTTTTTGGTAAATAATTCCATAATGCTTTTCCTTCACACCACTACCTTGTGATAGTACGTTGCTGTTGTAGACACTTATTTTTCCATCTCATAATCGCTCATGTACAGCATAGCGCCACCTACTGACATGGGAAAAACCAAAAAATTTATTCTTCAAAAATCTATATCTCATCTTCTATTTACTCAATTGTCATCAAACTTCATACGCTAACTCTTCATAGCTCACCTGACATATACGCCAAATTTTGTGCACTTTCGCCCCTGGGGGTGCTGGTTATGGCAAAAATGATATTGCAGCTTCTGATTTGTCCAACTTGGCAAGCAAACTCTTTACAAGACCCTTATTGGGGCGCTTGCCATGGTCGACAACGCTCGAAATTTTGCCCCTTTTTCTTAGACTGCCACCGCTACTGAGAACCAGAAGCCCAGATCCAGGCGGGCCTCAGGGCCTCTATAGCGCCCCCTAACGTTTTGTGATTTTTGCCTCTCGCATTAAGGTGCCTGCTTGGCATATAGTTCCTAGTTATTATTATTATTATTAGGCCCCGAGCACCGTACAGTGCGAGACCCTATTGTTGCCATGTGTCCAATTCTGTGCTTTGTCGCCATTGTGGGAGTAATGTCTCTTGCCGATGAAGCTGTGGAAGGTATTTCGCGGGGATGCATGCCCCCGCCCCCCTTGGCCGCTGGCGCGAGGGCCCGTCAAGGCCGCTTGCGGCTTTAATTTTCTCATGTTATTTGCCATTTTCACTTTATTCTCACAGTCATGGCTTCACAGTATTTATTGGTCACAAGCTGCATGAATATTATGACAGTGAATTATGTGAGCAATAAATACTGTTAAGACATGACTGTGAAAATGGCAAATAACATGAGAAAATAATCCTGTTTCAACAACTGTCCTAAATAGAAAGGAAGTATTGTACAGCCTTTGTGTTGGTATAATAAATAAATAGATAGACAGAAAGGAAGAAGAAATCTACGAAAGAGAAAGATACACTGTATAAGAGGAAAAACTGAAATAATCTCCGTTGAAATAATTATAGTAGAGTGGTGGCTACAATCATCAACACCTTAATGATCTTTTGGCCATTGGAAAAGTAGAAAAGACTTTCAGTACGGAAATTGTGCGTGAATAATTACTCAAACTTCCACTGGAAAAAAAAATGAGTTGATTCCTGATTGCTTAGCGTATCAGATCATGTGACACCGTTCCACAATTATCAACACCTTTGTCCACGGTTATTGACACCATTCCACAATTATCGACACCCAGATTATGTATTAAAAAAATAATCAGTATGTGGTATTAAGTTAATAAAACACAGTTTTTATTTAAAATTTGTTTTACATAGACTTGTATTTAGTACAAAATATCTTTTATATAAATATATTGATGTCGGTGCTTATGTAAATGAGGAAGTAATTCCAATGTTGTAAACAAATTAACTGATAATGTTTAACCTGTATCGGAAAATCCTTTTGTTCCACTTCCTACCCACTTTCTAAGTATTTTCGTAGATCACATTTTGTTAATCCTTCGTTGTTGTTTGTATTAATTTCTAGTTTTGTAGTTTACCAATAAATATCAACAGGTAATTGACATTGTAACCACATGAAAATCCAGGTCAAATGTCACGTCATTCCTCAAACCAAAATATTAAATATCTCCTGATATTGTAATATGTGGTAGATATTTACAACAAACTGCAAAAAAATAAAAAATCTGAATGGAATAGAAAAATCTAAATAGTTCAAGCATGTCATTTTTTTTTTATATGCTAGGAATTTAATTCTGGTCTAATTCTATTTATTGCAATAAGATTCCAAATACTCTATAAGCATTCCATTCTGTTATGAATCAGAAAAAAATATATAAATCACAGCACTTTTTTTTTTTAAAGTACTTCATCTACTTCAACAATGTTACACAAAGATCGATCCATAACAGTTGTAAATGTCACTTAATTCCACAGGGTGTTGATAATGGTGGACACCGGTGAAAATGATCACTATTATCAACACCTCACGCGACTTCTCAAACACGTGTTTAGATACAAAATGGCGACTGTCAAATGAAAGAGTAAGAAACAAAGTAGGTTTCGACAAGGAGATCATGAAATATCGGTGAATTTGATAAGTAAAAACATGTCCATGATCTTTCCACCATGCTTACCTGTAATGATAATGTCAGGGTTTTCTTCAAATTGCTGATCGTGCTAAAAACATTCCATCTCAGGTAACGAGCTGTGTCATCAGACGACAAGATCAAAGACCGAGGGGTGGGAGGGGTTCTTCCAGTTGATTTAATCAATCAATAACTGTTGTAACTGAAACGCACCTTTTGTAAAATTGTTTTTTATTGGGAAATCTGAAAAGGTGTCGATAATTATGGACTGTTGATAATTGTAGCTGCCACTCTAGTAAAAGAGCCGTTCAAAAAAAATGATCAGACACTGGATTGGAAAAGAAAAACAATAATAGTTAAGCAGAGTGCTATAAAGATATGTATGGAATGTGGGTGGAGTTGAAAAAACAAGAGGAGGTAATGAAAGGGGGGAAAAAAAGTCAGGAGATACTTTTCTTGGGGCAAATTTGATCAGATACGATGATTTAACACACAAGGCAGATACACGCGATGCAAATGGTAAGATGGTGGCCAGATGGCTTCACTCATCTATGCAGCAGGCAATAGGCTATGAGCTATCCAGATTTTATCATTATGCCCCCACTCCGAAGGGGGAGTATACTGGTTTACCTCTGTCCATCTGTCTGAAACACTCTCTCAGCAATCACAAATCATAGCCATTTGGTACCAAACTTCAGTTTGGGGTTCTATACCGCGTATACTGTTTTCAGGTCTGTTGCACATTGACTTCCTATTTACCAACTGAATGTATTTACAAAACATATAGGATGGATTTTGACGCTATTTCAAGAAGCGAAATGCTATTTCAAAATGACAGTTTACCAGGATGCTATTTGAAATCCATGGGGAGAACTCTGCTCTTTACTTACTTGCTTCAGGGTTAATTATTTGTTGAAGTCAACATGTATAAAAAGTGTCCTATTCCTTCGATCGTTTGCGTTCTAATATAAGCGAGAGCAGGAGTATACGTAAGTGAGCAGTAGCTCACAGTTGCTCTTGTAGAGAGCTCAGTGGGTGGTACATGTATGTTGTTTGTATGGGACGTCGTACGGTCGCAAAAGCCATCAAAAATCAGGTCAATGTGCTACCGTATTCTCTTAAATATGGAGCTTTGCACACGGAGCTCCGTTATAAATACAGTTGTGGTCAAAAGTTTACATATAGTGACATGAATGTTATCTGGGATATGAATGTCATGGCAATATTTGGGCTTTCAGTCATTTCTTTGAACTGTTCTTTTTCTGTGGCAGAATGTACAGCATACAGTACATCTTTAAAAAAATAAAATATAAAAAAGCACTAGAATTTGGTGCAGAACTTTTAATTTTCTTTGGGTTTTCTGAAATCAACACAGGGTCAAAATTATACATACAGGGTCAAAAATATACAAACAGCACACCTAATATTTGGGTAAAATGTCTCTTTGCAATATTCACCTTGACCAAACATTTTTGTTTACCATGAACAAGCTTCTGGCAGAATTCTGGTTGGATATTTCACAACTCTTCATGGTAGAATTGGTAGAGTTCAATTATTATTTTTTTCTTGGCATGGACTCAACTTATGAGCACAGCCCATATTTTCAACAGGGTTGAAGTCAGGACTTGTTTTAAGCTTAATGTTAGCCTGCTTTATCCTCCACAACCAGCTCTGATGCGTGTTTGGGTTCATTGTCCTGTTGTAACTCCCAAATCACGTTCAAGTTTCTGATGGTTTATGCTGCAGAATTCTGAGGTAGTCCTCCTTCTTCATTATTCCATCCACTTTGTGCAATGAACCAGTTCCACTGGCAGCAAAACAGCCCCAGAGCATGACAATCCTACCACCAGCAGCAGCTGGTACAGTGCTCCTCTGTACATGGTGGTCACTGTGGCCAAACAACTCAATCTTTGTCTCATCTGACCATACAGCTATCCTCCAGAAGGCTTTTTCTTTGTCCGTGTGGTCAGCTTCAAACTTTCGTTAAGCTTGAAGGTGTCAATTTTGGAGCAGGGGGTTATTTCTTGGATAGCAGCTTCTTAGTCCATGGTGATCTGAACTGTAGACAGTGATCCATCAGCTTCCAGTTCATAGCAGGGCTGTGCCATGGTGGTTCCTAGGTTGTTCCTGACCATCCAAACCAATTTCCTGTCAGCTGAGGGCGACAGTTTGGGTTTTCTTGAAGCAAAGTGGCTTGGAAAAGTGACTACACCTCACAATAACTTGGATACAATTGTTTGAACTGATTTTGGAATTTGCAGTTGTTTAGAAATGGCTCGAAGAGACATTCTGGAGTTGGCATATCTGTGATCCTCTTTCTCAGATCTGCATTGAGCTCCTTGGACTTTCCCATTTTACTGTGTGTTAGTCAATCCAATTAGTGCTGTAAACAAACCCTTTTTATGAAGGCACAGAGAAGCTATCAGCTGTAGTCAATTATGATCATTAACAGGAAGTTAAGAGACCTTGGCCTTGGCAAGATAAGAGACATTTTAGAAGTTTCAGCACCTCTGAATGAATAATCTAAGTGAGCGTATGTAAATTTTTGACCCTGTATGTATAATTTTGACCCTGTGTTGATCCTGTGCCTTCTTTTTCTCTTCAACAGATCTGGAGTTAAACGTCGTATGCAAAATCCTCAAGTGTTACACGGGCTCTCTGTGATCAGCAGCTGCGCCTGCCAGAACAGAAGAAAAAAGGGTCACTTTATGCATTCTTGTATCTTTTTTTTTTTGTAAAAGCTGCTTTTTTAATTTAATTTTTTCCCTCTTTTTTTTCCTAATTTAATTTCTTCTTGTGTTTTTAGTCTTACTATTCCTGGCCTATGTCATTGTGTAATTTCTTTTTAAATCAAAATTATTAACAATCAGCTCCTGCAGAAACTCCAGAATGATTTTGACCAATTACGACTTTGAAACAATGTGCTTTTTTATGTTATTGTTGTTCCTGTTTTTGTTATTGTTGTTTCATATTTCCACCAGTGAGTGGGAATGTACATTGCACCATGCTCATCATATCTGTCATGCCAAATATTCTAAGGTTTAGCTAGTAGTACAGGATTTTTCTTTATATTTGTGTCAATTTGCAATTTTCAGATTCCCTTTTCAGAAGGGCTGAGACGGGTTTCTGCTTTTCAGTTTTGATTTCACTCGAATTTCTTCTGTTCATCCTCTAGCATTGATAACAAGGGTGTCTTCCAGCATGTAGCAGTTTATTAGGTACATTTGTAACAAGTTTAGCAGTGTTTAGGGCAGCTCGACATGGTTCAGACTTCATTAGGATGTCGAGTGCTGACACTAATCTCAGTTATTCACTTAGTAGAGGACTCTGGTTTCTTTATTTATTGGATCATCTGGATAGAGTAAGCATCTAAATTATGATGTGCATATTATATTTCTATAGATGCATGTGATGTGCAGAGATGTGCTCTTGCAGGTGTTTGCAATTGCACATACAGTGGTGCTTGAAAGTTTGTGAACCCTTTAGAATTTTCTATATTTCTGCACAAGTATGACCTAAAACAACAACAGATTTTCACACAAGTCCTAAAAGTAGATAAAAAGAACCCAGTTAAACAAATGAGACAAAAAATATAATACTTGGTCATTTATTTATTGAGGAAAATGATCCAATATTACATATCTGTGAGTGGCAAAAGTATGTGAACCTTTGCTTTCAGTATCTGGTGTGACCCCCTTGTGCAGAAATAACTGCAACTAAACGTTTCCAGTAACTGTTGATCAGGCCTGCAAAACAGTAACTTTATTCTTCTTTAACCATTCTTTGGTAGAACGACTTGTGTGCTTAGGGTTGTTGTCTTGCTGCATGACCCACCTTCTCTTGAGATTCAGTTCATAGACAGATGTCCTGACATTTTCCTTTAGAATTGGCTGGTATAATTTAGAATTCATTGTTCCATCAATGATGGCAAGCCGTCCCGGCCCAGATGCAGCAAAACAGGCCCGAACCATGAAACTACCCCCAACATGTTTCACAGATGGGATAGGGTTCTTATGCTGGAACGCAGTGTTTTCCTTTCTCCAAACATAACGCTTCTCATTTAAACCAAAAAGTTCTATTTTGGTCTCATCTGTCCACAAAACATTTTTCCAATAGCTTTCTGGCTTGTCCACGTGATCTTTAGCAAACTGCAGACAAGCAGCAATGTTCTTTTTGGAGAGCAGTGGCTTTCTCTTTGCAACCCTGCCATGCACACCATTGTTGCTCAGTGTTCTCCTGATGGTGGACTCATGAACATTAACATTAGCCAATGTGAGAGAGGCCTTCAGTTGCTTAGAAGTTACCCTGGGGTCCTTTGTGACTTCACCAACTATTACACGCCTCACTCTTGGAGTGATCTTTGTTGGTCGACCACTCCTGAGGAGGGTAACAATGGTCTTGAATTTCCTCCATTTGTACACAATCTGTCTGACTGTGGATTGGTGGAGTCCAAACTCTTTGGAGATGGTTTTGTAACCTTTTCCAGCCTAATGAGCATCAACAACGCTTTTTCTGAGGTCCTCAGAAATCTCCTTTGTTCGTGCCATGAGACACTTCCACAAACATGTGTTGTGAAGATCAGACTTTGATAGATCCCTGTTCTTTAAATAAAACAGGGTGCCCACTCACACCTGATTGTCATGCCATTGATTGAAAACACCTGACTCTAATTTCACCTTCAAATTAACTGCTAATCCTAGTGGTTCACATACTTTTGCCAGTGACAAATATGTAATATTGGCTCATTTTCCTCAATAAATAAATGACCAAGTGTAATATTTTTGTCTCATTTGTTTAACTGGGTTCTCTTTATCTACTTTTAGGACTTGTGTGAAAATCTGATGTTGTTTTAGGTCATATTTATGCAGGAATATAGAAAATTCTAAAGGGTTCACAAACTTTCAGGCACCACTGTACATTCTGAAACACCTGCCAACACACACACAGTGGAGGCAAGTGATGTAAACATGGCACTTAGGCTGACAGATTGAGGTCAGATTTCATCTTAATGCAAAGTATGTGTCAACACAGAGGACATTTGGGATCAACAGGATCCTGATTTAATATTCAGGATCTCTAAATTACGGTGGCTCGTAAGTATGAAACACATTAACAAACCAAAAACGGAACAGCAAATCAGAAATCTCCTCAGCATTAACTTAAGGGAAAGTCCTTATTGACCATCCCATCCACTGTGCTGGTCAGCTGAGAGTCAGCAGAAAACCGAAAGCTGAGTCTTTTTATAGTAAGGAGAAATATGAGACTTGATGAATCTGCTGGTGCTTTTTATTTGTACGTACAGTATTTTTCCTAAGTGTACTGTTCACTTTGCACAGCATGAAGACACATATGCAAATGCTAAAATAAATTAATTAATTTAATAAAACCTTGCTCAGAGGAAAGAATTATTCCTCACTATAGTAACTTAAGCATTTCTGAATTAAACAGGACTTGTTTTCCTTGCGATAGTGATACTCTGTGTCCAATCCCAAACAAGCTTGCGTTTTTTGGTTTGTTGATGCGTTTTGAATTTACCAAACAAATTTGAAGGGATGTTTTTATCATACAGTATGTTATTCTGCATTTGGAATGAAGGCGTATTGATGGCAGGAAGTCGTAGAATAACCCTGTGTTCACATTAAAAGGTGACAAATTATCACCCCAGTTTTTCGCTTGTTGGCATGCACTTGACTTTTTTTTTTTTTAGTGTTCTAGTCAAAAGTGGTTTTTATAGGTTGTTATAAAACTGATGTATTTTAATATCTACTTGGTTCTTTTGCTTTAAATTGTATTTGTTTAACAAATCATTAATATCAACCATCCAACATTGGAGACAATTGAGTAAATCTCTGTTGGATTGGCACTGTGCCAGAATTGGAGAGCAGGGTCTGTATACTGGATGTAGACCAATGGGCAGATCTTTAAGTGGGTCAGATGGGTGTGTCTTTTAGCCCATAGACGTCCATAAACCTACCATGTTTTAAAAAAAAATCAAATTTATAATCATAAAACACAAAAGTAGCTGATCAGCTCACAAGAATAAGCAGTTAAGACTAACAGTTATTCCATGAAATCGAGTTGTACATGAGCTGATGGTACGTCGAGTCGGCTATAAGCTATGTATGATGAGATTGAGCGGAATAACTGCTTTATTCTATCCACTATTCTTCTATTCACTGGGTTTTGCGCAAAAGAGCATTTTTTTATTTTATTTTTTGCAAATTCGATATATAAAAACTTTTTCCAAAATGTCCGACAAAATCATTTCCGCTTGGAATGTTAACAAACTGGTGAAATGACAGGAGCAATTTGTGAAAAATGCTATAATAATTATTGAATGATAAAAAAAGATACGTTCTTACCATGAAATACTTTTCTTTTTGGGGGGGGGTTGTTTTTGAGTTTTTATTTCATCCCCGGTTGGTTCAGCAACACGCTGCGCCATTTTCTTATTATTCTTCTTTTGGGTTTTTTTTTTTTTGGCCATTGGTAAACCAATTTAAAGGTGCATTACTGCCACCAACTGAGCTGGAGTGTGCAACAGGAGCTAATTGGGGGGGGAGGGAATAAAAAGAGATTATTTTAGCCATTCTGTTTATTTTAAATACTTGATAAAGTGATGTATCTGAGTTGATGCTCTCTGCCATTTTGTTTTTCCTCTACTTCCAGTATATGATCTGATAGCCTTGTAGTAGACTAGCCAATCAGAGCGCACAGTTGCTTGTGTCCAGTGAATGTGGATAGAATAATAATGTTTATAAATACGACTTCATAATTCCTGTCAGGTTAGCTCATGTTTGAAGGTTGTGGACCTTTAGAAATACGACTTGAAGTAATTTCTAAGAAGATATCTGGGAGGATTTTATGATGGCTAGCTGGCTAACAAAGCCTGTGAAAATGCATGAGCAAACATGTATATGACTGTGAATGACCACCATGTTGTGATTTGAAGACCTTCATGAATGGACTCAATGACACACTTGCATTCCCATTTACAGCCTTCAGGATATATCTCATCTCATCTCATTATCTCTAGCCGCTTTATCCTGTTCTACAGGGTCGCAGGCAAGCTGGAGCCTATCCCAGCTGACTACAGGCAAAAGGTGGGGTACACCCTGGACAAGTCGCCAGGTCATCACAGGGCTTCAGGATATATGACTAAAGCTTATTACTCAGAGTTTCCGACCTCTTACTTCGGGGGAAAAAAAAAAACATGGAACATGGTTCCACTTCTCTACTTTTAAATGAAATTACAGTAGTTGCTTTAGCTTGATTGACATACAGACGTAACTTTATAGCACTGACCATACAGTTTGCTGTTTTCAGAAGGTAAATACATCATGAACATGAACATTAAGGTTATCATTATATTGTTAGCTGGCTTGCTTTTTCTTAGCTCATGAGGTTTTAGCCTTGTTGTAGCCTGACTGTGTGAAGGTCATATTATTCCTAAGGCAGAGTTGAGTGGAATGCCGCAACACTCAAAGCAACTCTTATTTTCAAATATGGTCTTAATGGCATGCCCACATTTTCATATATGGATGGCCTTCAAGCCATGCCCAGTCAGGGTCATTCATATTTCCCTGTATGAGTCTATCACATGTCTATATACAGTGGTGCTTGAAAGTTTGTGAACCCTTTAGAATTTTCTATATTTTTGCATAAATATGACCTAAAACATCATCAGATTTTCACGTCTTAAAAGTAGATAAAGAGAACCCAGTTAAAAAAATGAGAGAAAATATATATTATACTTGGTCATTTATTTATTGAGGAAAATTATCCAATATTACATATCTATCAGTGGTAAAAGTATGTGAACCTTTGCTTTCAGTATCTGGTGTGACCCCCTTGTGCAGCAATAACTGCAACTAAATGTTTCTAGTAACTGTTGCTCAGTCCTGCACACCGGCTTGAAGGAATTTTAGCCCATTCCTCCATACAGAACAGCTTCAACTCTGGGATGTTGGTGGGTTTCCTCACATAAACTGCTTGCTTCAGGTTCTTCCACAACATTTCGATTAGATTAAAGTCAGGACTTTGACTTGGCCATTCCAAAACATGAACTTTATTCTTCTTTAACCATTCTTTGGTAGAACGACTTGTGTGCTTAGGGTCATTGTCTTGCTGCATGACCCACCTTCTCTTGAGATTCAGTTCATGAACAGATGTCCTGACATTTTCCTTTAGAATTCGCTGGTATAATTCAGAATTCATTGTTCCATCAATGATGGCAAGCTGTCCTGGCCCAGATGCAGCAAAACAGGCCTAAACCATGATACTACCACCAACATGTTTCACAGATGGGATAGGGGTCTTATGCTGGAATGCAGTGTTTTCCTTTCTCCAAACATAACGCTTCTCATTTAAACTAATAAGCTCTATTTTGGTCTCATCCATCCACAGAACATTTTTTCCAGTAGCCTTCTGGCTTGTCCACGTGATCTTTAGCAAACTGTTGATGAGCAGCAATGTTCTTTTTGGAGAGCAGTGGCTTTCCCCTTGCAACCCTGCCATGCACACCATTGTTGTTCAGTGTTCTCCTGGTGGTGGACTCATGAACATTAACATTAGCCAATGTGAGAGAGGCCTTCAGTTGCTTAGAAGTTACCCTGGGGTCCTTTGTGACCTTGCCAACTATTACGCGCCTTGTTCTTGGAGTGATCTTTATTGGTCGACCACTCCTGGGGAGGGTAACAATGGTCTTGAATTTCCTCCATTTGTCCACAATCTGTCTGACTGTGGATTGGTGGAGTCCAAACTCTTTAGAGATGGATTTGTAACCTTTTCCAGCCTGATGAACATCAACAACGCTTTTTCTGAGGTCCTCAGAAATCTCCTTTGTTCGTGCCATGATACACTTCCACAAATGTGTTGTGAAGATCAGACTTTGATAGATCCCTGTTCTTTAAATAAAACAGGGTGCCCGCTCACACCTTATTGTCATCCCAATGATTGAAAACACCTGACTCTAATTTCACCCTCAAATTAACTGCTAATCCTAGAGGTTCACATACTTTTGCCACTCACAGATGTGTAATATTGGATCATTTTCCTCAATAAATAAATGACCAAGTATAATATTTTTGTCTCATTTGTTTAACTGGGTTCTCTTTATCTACTTTTAGGACTTGTGTGAAAATCTGATGTTTTCAGTTATATTTATGCAGAAATATAGAAAATTCTAAAGGGTTCACAATTTCTCAAGCACCACTGTATGGACTCTAAGATGCACCTTCTGTCACATAGGCAGTCCATGTTGAAATTGTATGGGTGCACTGCCATGGGAAATGACTGCTCGTTTTATCGCTTTGTCACTTCCTATTGTGAACGTAGGCTATGATAAAGTATGACATTTGTAAAAGAGCATCAAGGAGGCCAGTTGTGAAATCCCCTCGTCCTCTGTGAACATTTGGTCCCTGAGGCCTCACAGCACAGATTTGAGAAGTATTTGTTAAATGCAATAATAAAAACTGCCTCAATGTATAACAGCATTGAAAGAGAGACTATTGTGAATCCTAGTCCCATGTAATCTATGAACGCTCTACAGTACATATCAGTTTATGAAATAATATCAGCATATTGACACACAGATACATAATCAAATATACGGTACACACTATTTAATGAGCTACTAAAGGAAGACAAGTATATACTACGGTATCCATTAGGCTTGATTAGGAATGTGCCGATATTCCGTTTTTGAAGGACTTTTTAAAAATAAATAAATAAATATTTAAGAACGGCCTACAAATATTACCATGATGATGTACATTTAAAAAAAAACTGTTTCCTGTAATTTTCTCTTTAGCTCGCATGTTTTCTGTTTCGGATTTTTGTTCTTTTCGTAGAACAGAAGGACTTCATGGGAGAAAATTGATGGCTAATATGGGGCGTGCACACATTCTTAAATGGAAAACAGAAGTCCTGACATTTCTGTTCTGAAGGTTTGAAATGATCTGTCTTGTTCGGGAGCATTTTAACTAAACTAAACTAAACTTGATGAACAATCTCAAACAGCAGCAGCTGCTTTTCTGGTGATGACTGCAACTAGATTATTGTTAGCTGACTAACATGGATAGCCAACGAAGGCCCTGGTCACACAACAGAGCATGATGGGTTTGCGAATACTTGGCGATGAAAAATTGGTATCATCACCACCAATCGTGCAATACACGGCGATTTGTTCTCCAAGCTTTGCAAGGTTTTTTTTTTTTTTTTTTTTGTGTATCCCCACCTTGTGAGTGGCCAAAAAATGTCTCAAAAATTTTCAGTGCTTGCATTAAATTTGGGGGCGACGTTTGTTTTTGTCAGCAAACTAAGCAGCAAATACTCGCAGATAGCTTTGGGAATATCTCCTGAAGCTCAGGGAACCTTCGTGGAGTCTCTTGAGATGTATGTGTCTCGAATCCATCTCCCTGGTGCTCACGGGAGCCTCATCAACGCAGCAGCTTGGCATTGCCTCACCTTCGCCGAGACTTAAAAAGTGCATTTATATTTAGGAGTGATTAGGTCATGATGAGAAACACCTGATGCTGATTTGAGCGCAGTCAGCATGTACATTTAAGGACGCTGTTTTCAGAGATTTTGCAAAGTATTCTCTCAGGTATGCAACGGTACATGGATGTAAGTGCAGGAAATGTTTGTTAGCAAGCGTGATGTTTACAAAAACAAAAATACTGAAAGCAGAATCTGAAACATGGCTAGACACAAACGTGACCCTGATAATACTTTGCAAAGCCTTTGTGTCCTTACGTGCGCGTGCTGATTGCACTCAAATCAACATCAGGTGTTTCCCATAACTACTGGGTCCTGTGAGCAAGCGTGGCCATTCGAGCGCACGAAAGCAGGACAGTTAAGTGTTCGCCTGCTGTTTGACCACAGCTCTTGGCTCACCTGTATCTTGCCATGAATAGTCACCTAAACACCTCATTTTCATCAATAAAGCATCGCAAGCTGTAGTGTGACCGTAGCTTAAGACTAAATTGCATATACATATGGTTACTAGATAAGCTTTAAGATCACAGTAGATCTCAATGGTTTCTGGCAATCTATGAAAATTTGTAAACTTATTCTGCAGTCGATGAGACAGCTTGTTGAAACTTTCATAGCGATCTGTTCTGCTGAACAGGATGATGGGGTTGCATTGATTGCATGTGTTGAATAAGGTTTGTCATATTACTGATTATCGGCACATCCCTAGTCATGGAAATAATAATATTCTCAGTAAACACATTTATCATTTAGGCTACTCAACAACTACTTGAAATATATTAATCTGAATAAGAAAACTCAGAGATTTTATGAAACAGAATGATGCAGGCGGGTTTCAGCTCTTGAGGTCAGTTTTTAGGAGATCCTTTGAGAAACATTCCTTTATCAGAAAGGAGAGAGTGAGAGGAAGAAAACTTGTGAACGACTTGATTTGTAAAAAAATTCCAATTTTTTTTTTTCTCATACATGTGTGGCAGCATAGGAAAACCCTCCACTTCAGAAACTTCGGAAGAATTCTCCAAAATGCAAATTTGTTTTTTTGTTTCATTTTGTTCTTTTTCCTTTGGACAGTATCCCAGTCACATCTGCGATATCAAGTCTGTTCATTGGCAAAAATGTAAAAGTTAAAAAAAAAAAAATAATAATCATTTGTTGTTATTTAAACATTCCATAATGGGGGATATGCTGCAGAAGTTAACAGTTGTCAATGCTAAGCAATCATTTCAGATTGAGGTTAAGAAGCAAATACAGAATATAAATAGATGTCCTATATAAATATGGATGTGGACGAGGATTCGAATGCCTGCGTATAAATCATTTATGTCTGGGTTTTCATTCGTTGACGAAGTATATAGTGCCTTGCATAAGTATTTACCGTACCCCATTTTGTAGTGTTACAATCAGGACTCTTACAATTTGATTTACACAATATGTTGAATATTTGAAGGTACCAAATATTTTTATTGTGTCGCAAAGGTTAATTAAACAAAACTGCAGCTATTTCTTGGTTGCATAAGTATTCACCCCCTGGGTCAATACTTGGCAGAACCACCTTTGGTTGCAATTCGAGCAGCAAGTTTCCTGGAGTGTGTCTTGATCAACTTTTCCCGTCTGGATTCTGATATTTGTGTCCATCGTTCTTGGCAAAATTGCTTAAAGGAGAACTGAAGGGAAATTTTATCATCAAAATTCTATTTCTCTTATTTTATTAAATATAGGAATGCCTTTTGATCGCTATTTTGTCACTGCTACAGCAAGTTATGAGTGTTTGAAATATGCTATGTAATATATCAGTCCGTATGTCAAGGCACTGGCCGTAAACGAGATTCACTGAGACCTGTGTGAGACATCGTAGGACGGAAGTACAGCAGAAATCAAAGTGACCAACATCTGCCAACGTTGTCAAAAGATGCGCGCGCCCTCTTTCGAATGCTGATGTAATCAAGCCGGAAGTTTTGTTTGTTTTGATAGCAATCAGGAAAGTTTGAAAAAAGTAGGCAGTAATCGTCATTTAAACTCATTTTTGTGCAATATTTCGTTTGGAAAACATTTTTTAAAATGGCGGCGCTGACACTTGACGTTTCAAAGTCTTGTGGCGATCGCGCGGATAAGTGACGCCTGCAGTGGGCCAAACGAACTAAATTCAACATGGCTAAAAACCAAATAGGCCAATACGTATAATATTTAATTGCGATTAGTTGCCAATACGAGTGACGATATAAGGTTACTAAAACCGAAAACATAATTGAATAACATGTTAAGAAATAAAGCAAGTTTAAAAATGACTTCAGTTCTCCTTTAAGCTCTGTGAGATTGGCTGGGAGACTCTTAGTGAGCAACAATTTTCAAGTCTCTCGATTTGACTGAGGTCTGGGCTTTGACTCATTTGCTTGTTTGGATGTTAAATCCGTGCCCTGGGCTCAATTCTCTTGCAGACAGAAACATGTTTTCTTTTCGGATTACCCTGTGTTTGGCACCATCCATTTTGCCCTTAATCCTGACCAGTTTTCCCAGCTTCAGTATAACAGGCTGTTTTGTGTAGATGGCGTTTGATCCCAGTGAATATTTATGCAATGTAATGTATTAGATGCATTCCCGAAAAAAGTTGTAAAAATTTCGTTCATTCATCCAATGAGATTTCCAGTCATCTTAACCACAAACGATAAAGTGGTTGTAGCCTTTAAAATTAAAACTTTTTGTTTTCCCCCGCTGGCTGAAAGGCCCAAATTGGGATTACGTCGTGACGATGTGTCCATCTGTCTGTCCATCCGTCCCGGGAAGGGTACTCACATTCTGAAATCAACTCCTCTCTCAATTTTTGGAGGAATTTCACGAAACTTGACAGGATTCTTTGTTGTATGTCGGTCATGCGCATATTACAATTTCATTCAATTCGGTCACATTTCACCAGAGTTATGGCCCTTGATTACTAAACTTGTACTTCGACAATTTCATGAGGGCATATTAAGCACTTATAATATAGATATAGTTGCCGGCGGGGGATATTGTGCTCTCAGAGCACTCCTGTTTTTTTTATTTCTGTACATTATTTCTTTATATTCCGTACGGTATGTTAATCACATGAACCCGTGCGCCACTACAGACAGGAAAAACTTATAATTGTAGTGAAAAATGATACTCAATTACATCATATTAAATCCACATTTCTGTGTCCTACTAGTTAAGCAAATAAAGTATAGTTAATTACCCAGCAAGCAGGTTTTCGGTTATTTTAGGTAGTCAAGTTGTCTGTTTATACCACCGCAATCTTATAAACTTGCTGAACGAGCCTTGCTAAGCTACAGGATAGACTACAGGCAGATGCTAATGCTACTAACACTAACTGACAAGTGTGGATGGTAAATAAACAAAAGGCTATTGGTGAGGAATTTTGCATATTATTTAAGCAAAGTCTTGATAAGAGACCAATTTTATTTTTTGGCAGTATATGGCTATTTGTCTTTGACAATGGACAATTGGTGAATAGCAACAACTGATAAGGTTTCCTATACCACCACAGATATATGAAATTCTTAACATTTTTTATGTAAAAGGCATTAGACCCATCTAGAATCCTCTATACTTCGTCGATAGTTAAAAGCATCTTTTTTTAATTCTATTCAAAAATAAAGTTGGCTGAAATAACAGCATTCCACATTGATTCATATATACAGTGCCCTCCAGAATTATTAGCACCCCAGAGTGGGTCACCCTGTCATCAAAAGATTGAGTTTTAATCCTTGATTTAAACTTTTTTTCAACACATTCATTGGTTCAAATTTTTCTGCTAAATACTGGTTTCAAAATTATTGGCACCCTTACAATTAATCGTTCATGGCACAGAGTCTCTTCCTGTAATGTCTGACGTAATGGTCTAGGACCTGGCTTAGACATGTATGCACATAATTTAGGAAAGGATAACTCAACTGTTTTAGGCAAATTTGACCCCAAGGAATAACTTGGGATGTGTGCCAAAATCGCTATCCGGGGCAAACAGCCTGAAAATTTCCAATCCAAGATGGCCGCCGGTATTACGGTATTATTATTGTGTTACTCTTCATGTTCCTGACCCTGGTTTATGTGACACATAAACTGTAATAATGTATGTGATGTTAAAAGTTGTATTGTTGGCTGTTAAACATTTAGGCTCTCACGATATTGCTGCCTACTAAAGTGATAATTTTTGTTTTGTATTTTTCACTTTAAGTTAACATTCCATTGATCATAATAGTATGATTGAAAATACAATTTCTTTATAATCATCAAATGCTTGCTTTCTTATACTCTCCTAAATTATGTGCATAGATCTCCCAATTCCATGATTTCATGTTTGAGGTAGGGTTATTCTGTTTTTCTCATGTTTTCTGTGAAACTGCAATTTTGGCCAATTTTTTGGTGGGTTTTTTGTTTGCTTTTTTTTTTTTTTAAATCTTGTGCTTAGCCATAGCTTGTTCCCTTTTACTTCAATCATAAAAATAATGTCACTTAATGGATTCCTCATACCCAAAAACCCATAATGTGAGGTACTGCACATACTTCTGTGGTGAGTGGTCCAAAAATTTATATTTTCAATATGGCTACCGGCAGCCATCTTGGATTGGTAATTTTCAGCCTGTTTACCCCGGATAGTGATTTTGGCACATGTCCCAAGTTGTTCTTTGGGTTCAAATTAACCTAGAACCAGTTGAGTTCTCCTCTCCTAAATTATGTGCATACATATCTAACCCAGGTCCTCTACTATAGTGGCATTAAGGCATAGTGGTCCAAAGTTTTTCCAGAATGACACTGCATTTATTTAAAATATTCCTCAGGGGGTGTCACTAATTTTGGTACATGTACAGTACCAGTCAAAAGTTTGGACACGCCTACTCATTCATAGGGTTTTCTGTATTTTGTCTTTTCTACATCACAGAACAAGACTGAAAACATAAAAACTAGGAAATAAAATATGGAACAGATATAGATTTATGTGGTCAACAAAAAGAAAGTTTCATAGTTTAGATTCTTCAAAGTAGCCAGCGTTTACCTTGATGACGCTTTACACACTATTGGCATTATCTTAACCAGCTTCATGAGGTAATCACCTAGAATGCTTTTCAATTAACAAGTGTGCCTCATCAAAAGCTAATTAGTGCAATTTCTTGCATTCTTAATGCGTTTGAGATTAAATAGTAAATTAATAAAAATACAGCTCTATTCCACAACTGTAGTAATCCATATTATGTCCAGAACCGCTCAACTAAGTAAAGAGAAACGGCATCCATGATTACTTTTAAGACATGACGTGTTGTCTTTTTATTAATAAAAAGAAAGAAAACCATTGAATTAGGCGTCCAAACTTTTGACTGGTACTGTATTCTTGAAAGAAAATACTATTTTTTAAAAATATAGTTCTAATGGGTGATTTTATTAGAACAAAGGACACATAGTTTCCCCTATTGTTTGAGTGGAAATTTTGAAATGGTGTGTAATATTTATATTATATTATTTTAGTTCAGGCTAGTATGTCTGGAGGGCACTGTAAATATTTCAAATAGACCTTGGTTGGTCTGTCTTTCTTTCTGTCACTTTCTCCTTTTCAATATTGAAGTCCATCTATCCATCTAGTCTTAATAACAGTATTATGGCAGGCAGTGAAATATTGATGATATAATTAGAACAAATCAGATTTGTAATGCAAGACTTAATGCAATCAATGCAATTTAAAGTTACTAATCAGTTCACTGGTTGAGGTTGCTTCAGAGATGGAGGTTGAACTCCATCTCTTAAATTGAAAATGTAGGATTTAGAAGTTTTTTTTTCTTTTTGATATTTTTACACTAATGAAAGTCGGCTAGATTTGAAAGTAAACAAGTCCACACTTACCTGTAATTATGCGCTTTCTACCATAAGTGTTATTTAAGTTTTTATTAATGATTGATGTTCCTTTTATTCTTAAGTAGATGATCAGGAGTGTGGTGCGTAACCGTCTGAGGGACATTTCAGAGCACAGGCCTGTAAACAGTCTCTTCCTCTCGTTTACTTTGTCACTTTTTCTGTCTTTTATAATGGCCTGCTTCAAGTAAAATTGTGATACTGTTAAATTATTAGATACCAGAACAGAAAAGGGGAGTGTTCTCGTCAACAAAATAGTCTAAGTTTTAAAAAAAATAAATGCCTCTTTCATACTGTACTGAAAACGTTAAAATAAAAATGTTATAGTTTTGGCTTTGGTATGATAGCATGTCGTCAAATTCAGGGTTGGAGCAATTGGTTCATGTTTACTCAGAACAGAACCTTCACTCAAAAGGACAGATATACGAGTATGATGCACTTTCTTTTTGTTTCCCCCCGCGGCCAAAACAAGGAAACTTATATATATCTACCTTCCATATAAGATTTTTTTCTGCCCAGAAATACTAATTGCCTAGACTCCTGATGACTAGTGACAAAATTTTAATGCATCCTCAACAAGTATTACGTTTTCAATTTCCTGATCCATCATCTAACTGATGATCAGCATATGCCGAGTCTGCTGTTGACTTTTGCTGTTAAAACTGAATACTGAAGGGGAAAGTCACCGTCTTCCAAATACACATTAAGGATAAGAACATTTTGTTCATTATGTCACTAAAACTTTATTTTCTCATCTATTTTGTAGCAGGTTTTATGCACCTATCAGTAAAACTGAACTGAATGCTCTTATGAGGCGATGAGACTCGTTTCAGGCCTGTGATATGAAGTGTAAATCTGTTTTTATTCTTTTTATTGTTTTTTATATATTTTTTTGGAAGATCAATTAGTGATCTCAGTGACAGAATTATGCCAAGTTTGTAATTGTATAATATTTACTGTAAGATGTAGAACGTTCAATAACTATTAAAAAATTTTCCCAAAAAAAGAAGCTTGCTTTTGCTTTTTTCTGTACAAAAAAAAAAATCATGCTTGATTTCAAGTAGAGCAAAAGTTGAATGAATTCAGTTGGGTTCATTCGGTGATGGCTCCGAGGTCCTTCCTGGGTTTGAGCCTAAGTTTTGACGATTGCCTACTGTACTGTGTGGAGTTTTGTATGTTCTCCCTGTGTTCATTTGAGGTTCCTCCAGGTTTTCCATTTTTCCTCCCACCTCATACAAACATGTCAGGAGGTGGATTGGTGACTAATTTGCCTTTAGGTGTAAAACAGTGTGTGAATGTGTGTGTGGTGCCTTGCAATGGACTGGGTGTGTTCCTGCCTTATGCCCAGGGTTTCCAGGATTGGATCTGAATCAACCACAGCCCTGAAGAGAAGAAAGCAATTACTGAGAATGAATGAATGAATGAATGAATGAATGAATGAATGAAAAATATAGAGCTCAAATGTTTCTTCGTATCCATTCTTAAAGTGACATTAGAATTTGTTAAGGATTCTCACTTGCATGAATACCTGTCTGAACTAGAAGGTTCTGCTGTGGAAGAACGGCCTGGAGTCTAAAGGACTGAGTGTGAATATGGACAAAACCAAAGTGTTGATGTCTGGCCCAAACCTTAACACCTTAAGGGACTCTGGTCAATATCCATGTTCTGTCTGCAGGAAAGGCATTGGCTGCAACTCCATCTTCTGTAATGGTTGTCAACACTGGGTGCACAAGAAGTGTACCAGCATCCGTGGCAGACTCTCAGCAGACCCATCCTTTAGGTGCAACAGATGACAGATGTCTTGTTTCTTGCCCATCCAATTGATGCCAGGCCTTGTAACCACGTTCCTGTTGGGTGAACATGTGCTAGATGCAGTTGATTCTTTCTGTTACCTTGGTGACACCTTATGCCCTGGTGGAGGATGTGAGCTAGCCATGTTCATGAGAACCAGAGCAGCCTGGGCAAAGTTCAGGGAATTGCTCCCCCTCTTGTCATGCTGGAATCTTACTCTCCGTACTTGTGGCCACATCTACAGCTGCTGTGTAAGGAGTGCTATGCTGTACGCTAGTGAGAGTTGGCCTCTGAGAAGCGTGGATGTGAAGTGCCTGGAGAGGAACGAGAGAGCAATGCTGAGATGGATGTGTAGCGTGAAGCCCAATGATGATGTGGTCAGCTCTAGCTGTCTTTGTCAGAGACTTGGCCTACTGGAGCTTGTTGCCGACCTTCAATATAAGGGTAGGTCCATGCCAAATGACCAGATGGTGGTTGCAGCACGAGATTAATTTTCTTTGTGAGACCTTATAGTAATAGATACCGGTGAAATATGAATTGATAAAAATTTCAGAGCCCTATTCTGTGTATTTAATGAATGAGGTCATTTTGAAAATTATTGAAATTAGACCAGAATGTACCCCTTAAATCCGAACCAGGGATTTTTGGGATTTTAAATGCATTTTTCTCAGCTTCTATGCTACACAGAGGTTTGAAATTTGGTAAATTAACTCTCTATATGTTGCTAATCTGGAAGGAAAACATAGAGCCTTCTATCTAGAAAATCCTGGCCATAGGTACTTCCTAAAAATGCTAAAAATTAAGAAAAATGCACTTGCAAGTGGGGTTTAGGGCCCTAAAAATACTAGAAAACAAATGTATTCATCTCCTGTCACTACCTGGTCTTATTATAAACCAGCTTGCCTGGTCACTTACAGTGGTGCTTGAAAGTTTGTGAACCCTTTAGAATTTTCTATATTTCTGCATAAATATGACCTAAAACATCAGATTTTCACACAAATCCTAAAAGTAGATAAAAAGGAACCCAGTTAAACAAATGAGACAAAATATTCTACTTGGTCATTTATTTATTGAGGTAAATGATCCAATATTACATATCTGTGAGTGGCAAAAGTATGTGAACCTCTAGGATTAGCGGTTAATTTGAAGATGAAATTAGTCAATGTGTTTTCAATCAGTGGGATGACAATCAGGTGTGAGTGGGCACCCTGTTTTATTTAAAGAAGAGGGATCTATCAAAGTCTGATCTTCACAACACATGTTTGTGGAAGTGTATCATGGCACAAACGAAGGAGATTTCTGAGGACCTCAGAAAAAGCATCGTCGATACTCATCAGGCTGGAAAAGGTTACAAAAGCATCTCTAAAGAGTTTGGACTCCACCAATCCACAGTCAGACAGATTGTGTACAAATGGAGGAAATTCAAGACCATTGTTACCCTCCCCAGGAGTGGCCAACCAACAAAGATCACTCCAAGAGCAAGGCATGTAATAGTCGGCGAGGTCACAAAGGACCCCAGGGTAACTTCTAAGCAACTGAAGGCCTCTCTCACATTGGCTAATGTTAATGAGTCCACCATCAGGACAACACTGAACAACAATGGTGTGCATGGCAGGATTGCAAGGAGAAAGCCACTGCTCTCCAAAAAGAACATTGCTGCTCATCTGTAGTTTGCTAAAGATCATGTGGACAAAACAGAAGGCTATTGGAAAAATGTTTTGTGGACAGATGAGACCAAAATAGAACTTTTTGGTTTAAATGAGAAGCATTATGTTTGGAGAAAGGAAAACACTGCATTCCAGCATAAGAACCTTATCCCATCTGTGAAACATGGTGGTGGTAGTATCATAGTTTGGGCCTGTTTTGCTGCATCTGGGCCAGGACGGCTTGCCATCATTGATGGAACAGTGAATTCTGAATTATTCCAGTGAATTCTAAAGGAAAATGACAGGACATCTGTCCATGAACTGAATCTCAAGAGAAGGTGGGTCATGCAGCAAGACAACAACCCTAAGCACACAAGTCGTTCTACCAAAGAACAGTTAAAGAAGAATAAAGTTAATGCTTTGGAATGGCCAAGTCAAAGTCCTGACCTTAATCCAATTGAAATGTTGTGGAAGGACCTGAAGCGAGCAGTTCATGTGAGGAAACCCACCAACATCCCAAAGTTGAAGCTGTTCTGTACAGAGGAATGGGCTAAAATTCCTCCAAGCCGCTGTGCAGGATTGATCAACAGCAGGCATCCCAAGTGTAAGGTTTTATTCCTTTGTAAGGATAAATAATTGTAAGTATTTTTTCTTGACCAAGAAGGCAGTAATTTATTTTGTGACAAAATTGTAAGGATTTATTCTGTTCAGTTAAAAATGACCTTCTGGTCAGCTAGACACATTGCTTGAGACGTAATACTGATATCTTTTGGAACATTCTATCAGAACATAAGGTTGTGCGTAAATGTTGATATCTTTCAGAACATTCTGCTTATTTTGATATGAAATGTGTATTATTGATCAGAAATGTGTCTGAACAGCACCAAGGTCTGCAATGATGTCAGACACACCCACACACACCCACAGCTGCATATCCACACAGACACACACACACACAGACAGATATCAAACAGTGATGTCACTTCATCCACATAGATAATACACACATATAAAATCTCCTGTATTCTCTCGTCTCATTGGGGACTTGTGAATAAAGTTTGCGAACTCATGGGATTCCTGTCTTTCTTTCGCGACTCACCCCCAGAGCTCTGGGTGACACAGGGGGACTGATCTCGAGATGGTGAGGGCAAGAGGTGAAGAAAACCTTTCAGTTTGGGGGCTCGTCCGGGATCTACTGACCAGGTAAGTCTGAGGGACTCCCGCCTGGTTGGTAGTATCCGAAAACCCAGATTTGTTTATCCCCGTGAAATAGTTGTCACGGGATGATTTTGTTTATCCTCGTGGGGGGCCACGGGACGATTTGTTTATCCTCGTGACTGGTTTCACGGGACGATTTGTTTATCCTCGTGGGGGGGGCCACGGGACGATTTGTTTATCCTCGTGAAGGGTTTCACGGGACGATTTGTTTATCCTCGTGAATAAGCTGTCACAGGAAGAGCGCGCTGTATGAATTAACACATAATAATTAATCTCAAGACTGTCCTTTCGTGTCACCAATGGGAGGGGAAATTGTGTTAAGGTACCCAGACCCCGAGAAAAACCCATGGGATTGGATGAATCGCTGTGGTTTAGCATTCTACACAAATTCTAGACAATTTGGCCGGCTCAGTTTTGATTTATCCTCGTGTAGGCATTTGCAATCTCTAGGAGCTGTGTAATGTGTTTTTTTTTTTTTAATTGTTTCAGCATTTATATATGGCATTACTGGATATGCACAAAATAATGAAACAGCAAATCAGTACTCTGGACATGAACAGTCAGAACTATGTTTCTGGTGTGCATACATGTCAACCTTTGGTCAATCAAACCTGTATAACCAACTTCCAAAATCCTTATTTCCCTTATAAAATCCTTATAAGATGCAAATTAAAATAATTTACCTAAAATTTGAATGATAATTAACAATGATATGTCCCAGTTACTTTTTATTCAATATTAATAACAATAAACCTTACACCAAGTCTCCCGGAAGTTCCGTGAGTCTCCTGCATATTGATAGCGGCTCCCTGATGCCCGCAAATTACATACAATCTCACGGAATCTAGCAAGCAAGCTTCATCCCGAACCTATCAACCAGTCAGTCAGTGCATAGAGCATGAAGAAGAGCAGCAGCCATTTTCTGGAACCCAGGAAATTAATACATGGTACAAATCATCTGTTTTTTTTTTTTTAATAACTGATTTGGTGTTCAACTTTCACAGTTATGATAAAGCAGTATCTCTTTGTAATTGTCATCTTTGTAAGCTCACTTGCTCAGCACAAAGCTAAATAATGGCAATAAATTACTTTTACTTTACAATGCTGGAGTGGCAGGAGCAGGTGTTGTGGAACAGGCAGGAATTTGTGAGGATTCACCTCCAAAACTAAGTCGCTCATAAAACTACAACCTTTTCTGGTTCAAACAGAACCAATTAGGACCATGTACACCCTTTCTATTTTGTGCTACAATGTTAAGTAGAGGTGTGTGTGTATGGGGGGGGGGGGGGGGGGGGTCAGTGCGTTATTACCGTTCTTTATTTATTTATTTTACTAAAATTATTGCATCTCTGCAACCATACAAGATTTTTTTTCCAAAATTCCAAAACCTATGACCTTCTTCTGGTGTCCCCAGTGGTGTAGTCTACGTGATACGCAGGTATACGCCGTATGCCCACTGGAAAAGCTCAGCAATTTCCGTATACTCACTGAAGAGCTCAGTGATTTGCGTATGCGCATACGCCTACTGAAAAATATATTCGTTATTTGAACTGGCCAAACCAACGTCAACATTGTCAGATGAATGTTCCACAGTTCCATTCCTAGATGCCTGTGTCCACCAAACGCGCTTTAGCGCTACAAGCGCCTATTCAATTCAAATCCTATGGGCTTCATTAAGAAGACGCTGACAGAGCCCGACTCAGCACTCAAGGCGTTGCGAGTTGATCCAAGAGCAGAGAATTGACCCTTCCAACTGTTGTACTTGTCGTGTATGTAGCCAGTCAAATGAGGTCAGAATAGAGGGGAAAGCATACAGGTCGTACGAAGCTACGTAGTTTGATGCCTGTTGCCTTTTTTTTTTAATATTTTTTTGGGCTTTTTTTCACCTTTATTGGATAGGACAGTGTAGAGACAGGAAATGAGCGAGAGAGAGACAGGGAGGGATCGGGAAATGACCTCGGGTCGGAATCGAACCCGGGTCCCTGGATTTATGGTATGGCGCCTTAGTCAACTGAGCCACGGCGCCCCGATGCCTTGATATGAAATCATGAAATGAAAACAAACGACACTATTTCAGTGTTTTCAGAAGTGTCCTCATACTTCGACTAGGCCTACTGCAGAACAGGAGAAAGGTGAGGCGGCTGCCGCTGCCCTAAATAAGGTGGCAGAGGACGTGCCCAGTGCTCCCGCCGCAAAGTAAGTGAAATTAGATTTTTTAAAAATATATATATATGTTTTTAATGATAATTTTGATTAGAAATGAGAAATGATGAAAAATAAAAAAAAAAACAATGATGGAAAAGCCCACTTATCTTAAGTTGAACGGTGAATCAAAATTGTATAAATTTTGTACATTTAAACCACATTTGTTTTGCATACAGTAGATCTGTACACAAAACCAGTTTCAAGATGCATATTACTATGCATTAGGCAGTGATGGTGCTCATGAGGTGTTGCTTTCAGGTTATCGGACAGTTACAAGATGGATGAGTACAAGTATAACAGTATAGCCACAACACACGTGTGTGTGTGTGTGTATACATATATATATACACATACATACACAGGTGGCACGGTGGTGTAGTGGTTAGCGCTGTCGCCTCACAGCAAGAAGGTCCTGGGTTCAAGCCCCGGGGCCGGCGAGGGCCTTTCTGTGTGGAGTTTGCATGTTCTCCCCGTGTCCGCGTGGGTTTCCTCCGGGTGCTCCGGTTTCCCCCACAGTCCAAAAGACATGCAGGTTAGGTTAACTGGTGACTATAAATTGACCGTAGGTGTGAATGTGAGTGTGAATGGTTGTCTGTGTCTATGTGTCAGCCCTGTGATGACCTGGCGACTTGTCCAGGGTGTACCCCGCCTTTCGCCCGTAGTCAGCTGGGATAGGCTCCAGCTTGCCTGCGACCCTGTAGAACAGGGGTGTCAAACCTGATCCATAAAGGGCCTTGTGGCTGCAGGTTTTCATTCCAGCCATGCAGCAGCACACCTGACTTGGCTCATTCAATAAACTGAACTGTCTTCACACAGTCAAATACTTGCAGCCACACCCACCCTTGATTAAAGGGTGGGTGTGTCAGTTGATTGAATAAGCCAAGTCAGGGTGCTGCTGCATGGCTGGAATGAAAACCTGCAGCCACACGGCCCTTTATGGATCAGGTTTGACACCCCTGCTGTAGAAGGATAAAGCGGCTAGAGATAATGAGATGAGATGAGACATATATATATATATATATATATATATATATATATATGTGTGTGTATGTATAATTTTTTTTTTCCCGGGGGGGGGGGCGGTGTTGCATGGCAAGCACTGAGTATACCCACTGCAAAAAAGTAGACTACACCACTGGGTGTCCCTTTACAGAGAGCTAATTTTAAGGTGAATTGAACCTTGTTTGAAATTTTAAGGTAAAGTCCCTACAATAATCATGGAATTGGTGTGAAGGAAAAGGCCATTGCAAGATTAATTTATAATTTATCACTCTGTGATAAATGTCCCTGTGTATTTCTCAATCTTGTCATTGTCTATTGAAACAGGTGCAACATTTATATTGCATCTAAAAGCATGATTTCTTTATAAAATGAATGGACACACCATCCTGTTATCTCTCTCTCTCTCTTTTTTTTTTAAAGATTTTTTTGGGGCTTTTTTTCACCTTTTATTGGATAGGACAGTGTAGAGACAGGACAGGAAATGAACGGGAGAGAGAGACGGGGAGGGATCGGGAAACGACCTCGGGTCGGAATCGAACCCGGGTCCCCGGATTTATGGTATGGCGCCTTAGCCACCTGAGCCACAACGCCCCCCCTGTTATCTCTCTCAACTAACTTATCGGGGGTTTTCTGTATTTATAGGCTCTGAAAGAGATTCTCTCACAACATGAGCAAAATTTACGCCGTTCAATTAATACTGTATCTTCAGGTACTACTAACACATCATATTTGACGGAAGATGGATATGTGATTTTCTGATGTGAAAATCAGCACTCTCCAGTCACAAGACAAAGCAATTCTACAGAGGTGTGAGAGCATTCTACGTCAGAAGCTTTAAAAAAATAAAGGAAAAATTCTCAGTGAGAGATCAAATCTCCCCTCCTAGAACTGCCACCTTATTGTGGTGGAGGGGTTTGTGTGCTTGAATGATCCGAGGAGCTATGTTGTTGGGGGCATTACGCCCCTGTCACGGTCTCCCGAGGCAGACAGGTCCTAGGTGACAGGCCAGACCAACAGCAGTTCACCAAAACCCTGATGGAGAATCAATCAAGGACCGTGATGTCACCCGGTATGGCACAGCCGGGGCCCCACCCTGGAGCCAGGCCCGGGGTTGGGGCTCGTATGCGAGCGCTTGGTGGCCGGGCCTTTGCCCATGGGGCCCGGCTGGGCTCAGCCTGAAGAGGTGACATGGGCCCAACCTCCTGTGGATTCACCACCCACAGAGGTAGCCGTAGGGGGCCGGTGCAGTGTGGATTGGGCGGCAGTCGAAGGCAGGGGCCTCGACGACCTGATCCCCGGACACAGCGGCTAGCTGTTGGGACATGGAATGTCACTTCGCTGGGGGGGAAAGAGCCTGAGCTTGTGCGGGAGGTTGAGAGGTACCGGCTAGAGATAGTCAGGCTCACCTCCACGCACAGCTTGGGCTCTGGAACCCAGCTCCTCGAGAGGGGCTGGACTCTCCACTTCTCTGGAGTCGCCCATAGTGATCGGCGGTGGGCTGGTGTGGGCTTGCTTATAGCTCCCCAGCTCAGCTGCCATGTGTTGGAGTTTACCCCAGTGAACGATAGGGTCGCCTCTCTGCGCCTTCGGATTGGGGAGAGGGCTCTTGCTGTTGTTTGTGCCTATGGGCCGAATAGCAGTATAGAGTATCCGGCCTTCTTGGAGTCCCTGGGAGAGGTACTGAGAGGTGCTCAGACTGGGGACTCTATTGTGCTACTGGGGGACTTCAGTGCTCATGTGGGCGATGACAGTGACACCTGGAGGGGCGTGGTTGGGAGGAATGGCCTCCCCAATCTGAACCCGAGTGGTGTTTTGTTATTGGACTTCTGTGCTAGTCACGGTTTGTCCATAATGAACACCATGTTCGAGCATGGGGTGTCCATAAGTGCACGTGGCACCAGGACACCTTAGGTCAGAGGTCGATGATAGACTTTGTTGTCGTTTAATCTGATCTCCGGCCCTATGTCTTGGACACTCGGGTGAAGAGAGGGGCTGAGCTGTCAACTGATCACCACCTGGTGGTGAGTTGGATCCGCTGGCGGAGGAGGAAGCTGGACAGACCTGGCAGGCCCAAACGTATGGTGAGGGTCTGCTGGGAACGTCTGGCCGAGCACTCTGTCAGGGGGGTCTTTAACTCCCACCTCCAGGAGAGCTTTTCCCAGCTTCCGAGGGAGGCGGGGGACATTGAGTCTGAGTGGACCATGTTCTCTACCTCCATTGTAGACGCAGCTGTTTGGAGCTGTGGCCGCAAGGTCTCCAGTGCCTGTCGTGGCAGCAATCCCCGAACCTGGTGGTGGACACCAGAAGTAAGGGATGCCATCAAGCTGAAGAAGGAGTCCTATCGGGCCATGTTGACCTCCGGGACTCCTGAGGCAGCGGACGGGTATCGGCAGGCCAGGCATGCTGCAGCTCGGGCAGTTGCAGAGGCAAAAACTCGGAACTGGGAGGAGTTTGGGGAGGCCATGGAGAAGGACTATCAGTCGGCCTCGAAGAAATTCTGGCAAACCATCCGGCGCCTCAGGAGGGGGAAGCAGTACTCTGCCAACACTGTTTACAGTGCGGGTGGGGAGCTGTTGACCTCGACTGGGGACATTGTCGGGCGGTGGAAGGAATACTTTGAGGATCTCCTCAATCCTACCATCATGTCTTCCATTGAGGAGACTGAGGCTGATGACTCAGAGGTGGATTCGTCCATTACCCAAGCTGAAGTCACTGAGGTGGTTTGCAAGCTCCTCGGTGGCAAGGCACCGGGGTGGATGAGATCCGCCCTGAGTATCTCAAGTCTCTGGATGTTGTGGGGCTGTCTTGGTTGACACGCCTCTGCAACATCGCGTGGCGGTTGGGGATAGTGCCTCTGGAGTGGCAGAGTGGGGTGGTGGTCCCTCTTTTTAAGAAAGGGGACCGGAGAGTGTGCTCCAATTATAGGGGAATCACACTTCTCAGCCTCCCAGGGAAGGTTTACTCCAGGGTACTGGAGAGGAGAATTTGACCAATAGTCGAACCTCGGATCCAGGAGGAACAATGCGGTTTTCGTCCTGGTTGCGGAACACTGGACCAGCTCTATACCCTTCATAGGGTACTCGAGGGTTCATGGGAGTTTGCCCAACCAGTCCACATGTGCTTTGTGGATCTGGAGAAGGCATTCGACCGTGTCCCTCATGGTATTCTGTGGGGGGTGCTTCAGGAGTATGGGGTTCGGGGCTCTTTGCTCAGGGCTGTCTGGTCCCTGTACAAACAGAGCAGGAGTCTGGTTCGCATTGCTGACAGTAAGTCAGACCTGTTCCCAGTGCATGTTGGACTCCGGCAGGGCTGCCCTTTGTCACCAGTTCTGTTCATAATTTTTATGGACAGAATTTCTAGGCGCAGCCAGGGGCCGGAAGGAATCCTGTTTAGGAACCACAGGATTTCATCTCTGCTTTTTGCAAATGATGTTGTCCTGTTGGCTTCTTCAAACCAGGACATTCAGCATGCACTGGGGCGGTTTGCAGTCAAGTGTGAAGCGGCTGGGATGAGAATCAGCACCTCCAAGTCCGAGGCCATGGTTCTCAACCGGAAAAGGGTGGCTTGCCCTCTCCAGGTTGGTGGAGAAGTCCTGCCTCAAGTGGAGGAGTTTAAGTATCTCGGGATCTTGTTCACGAGTGAGGGAAGGATGGAGCGTGAGATTGACAGGCAGATCGGTGCAGCCTCTGCAGTGATGCGGTTGCTTTACCGGTCCGTCGTGGTGAAGAAGGAACTGAGCCAAAAGGCGAAGCTCTCAATTTACTGGTCGATCTACGTTCCGACTCTCACCTATGGTCATGAGCTTTGGGTAATGACCGAAAGAACAAGATCGCAGATACAAGCGGCCGAAATGAGTTTCCTTCGCAGGGTGGCTGGGCGCTCCCTTAGACATAGGGTGAGAAGCACAGTCACTCAGGAGGAGCTCGGAGTAGAGCCGCTGCTCCTCCACATCGAGAGGAATCAGCTGAGGTGGCTCGGGCATCTTTTTCGAATGCCTCCTGGACGCCTCCCTGGGGAGGTGTTCCAGGCATGTCCCCCCGGGAGGAGGCCCCGGGGAAGACCCAGGACACGCTGAAGGGACTATGTCTCTCGGCTGGCCTGGGAACGCCTCGGTGTTCTTCCCGAGGAGCTGGCCAAGGTGTCTGGGGAAAGGGAAGTTTGGGCTTCCATGCTCAGACTGCTGCCTCTGCAACCCGGCCCCGGATAAAGCGGAAGAAGACGAGACGAGATGAGACGAGATCAAATCTTGATGAATCTGTCAGCGGTCAATCCTGAGAACCATGATGATGTGAAACCAGAGCAGATTTTGACTTTGGCAGACAGATTTCCAAATGTAATGAAGGCAGATGCCAGAGAACAACTCCATTTAGAAGTTCTGGATTATGTCTCATCTAACCTGGAAGCACTGGTCCCAAATTATAAGAATTTACCAGTTGAGTTCTAGGGGAAGCTGTCCAAAGTCACGTCTGTGAGCTCAGGGCAGTTGAGATTCAGGGAGCTCTGTCAGCTGATGAAGCTGCTATTGGTGCTGCCAAATTCTAACTGTGATGTGGAAAGGGCATCCAGCATGGTGCGTCACATCAAGACCGAATTTAGGAGTCAGATGTCTCACCAAACACTTGTGAATCTGATGTCTTGCAAGATTAACAAGTTTATTGACACAGAGTGCTATGAGGTGGAGGTGTCTGTCTGGAAAATTGCTCAAATCTGAGCAATTAGAGGCAAGCAGCCTCTAAATACAATGAAAGCTTGCAAAAGGAACAGGCATAGAACAGAGGAAAGGAAAGAGCCCTTTAGTACCTGTACAACCACCGCGGCCTGCTTCGCACATTGCATCCCCATCTCATAGTGACTCCCCTTCTGGCCTGGTCGGAGCCGCAGGCGGCACTGCTTCCCATGACTTTAAGGCCGAGCTGCTCTCGTCACTCCGTGTTGAGATGGCGGCTATTTTCAAAACTGAGCTTCAGGCTGCCTTGACCAGAAACTTGTCAAACATCAAGACTGAGCTACAGGCAGTGAAGTCGGAATTATCTAGCAGCATTACAAACATCCAGTCTGATGTGTGCACTCTGAAGACCACCGTAGGTGAAATGGAGACATCGCTGTCCTCCTGCGCCGATGACATTACTACCTTACAGGCTAAAGTGGCGCATCTGTCAACTGAGCTGACGAGATTGGACAATAAATGCAAGGATTTGGAGGCGAGATCGCGGCACAATAATATACGGTTAGTGGGCATTCCCTTAGATTTTTCCACCTCTTCTACTGTTACAGCTGTTTCCTCTCTGCATAAGGAGGCTTTTAAGCTCGCGAAGGAGCCTCTTGTGGACCGCGCTCATCGTACTCTCCAGCCGAAGCCCAAGCCCGGAGAGCGCCCTAGCCCCATAATCACTCGTCTGCACTACCATACAGACTATGTGGACATATTACGCTGAGCCAGGCCTCAGCAACGGATCAAGATTGGAGACATGAGTTTTTCTGTCTTCCCCGACCACACTCCGAGGACGGCCCGTGCCCAAGCCTCCTTTAATGATGTCCGACGCCGGCTCCGTGAAATACCAGGGATTCGCTTTGGTTTGCTCTACCCGGTGCGCCTCTAGGTCACTCATAATGGTGCAGAGAAGGAGTTTAAATCACCAGAAGAGGCCAGCACATTAATCACGTCGCTCAATATGTGAGAGAACTGAGAAATGATACACAACTTTGAGGAAGCAGTGACAGTTAATATTGACAGTTATTACTTTTTTATTTCATTTGTTTCCTGTTTTCTTTTCACTTTACTATTCTTATATACGCACACTATATGGTTTTCAGTTTTCACTTCAACTTGGACTTGATTGGTTGTACCGTTCTGTCAAATGTTGCTAGGCCTGCAGGAGCTCAATCCAAAGCTCGATAGTCATGCTTAAAGCCGTAAGTTTTTGTTTTGGGGATCTGACTCCTTGTGGAGTTAGCACTGGGTTCTCCATTGTTTGGGGATGGGGTCGTTGTAAGTGCAATGGGGTGGGGTGGGGGGGTTCAATCTGCAAGTGTGGTGGGTTTTTTTTTGTGTTTTTCCCCCTCCCTTCCTTCCCTGGGGGTCCGCATTCAGGCTACGTTTACATTACGTCGAATCAGCGGATCATCAGATTAATGTTCTTAAAATGATTCGCGTTTACACTAAAACCGTTAGCCATGCACACAGCAACACCAATACACGGATACGCTCGGCTCCGCAGGCATCCTGCGCTCCAAATCACTCCGCCCTGAACAGCGAGTACCCTCTAGAGGGTGCGCACTCCGGCCCTGCGCAGCTCACAGAGCGCGCGAGTGAAGTGCACAAGCAGTGATTCGGGACTGAGCCGCTGTGTGTGTGATCCCAGCGCATATCACTTACTACTTGCAAGTGGAAGGATGGCAAGCCTAAAGACAATCATAACTACACAATGGGCAGTATTTGCATCAGTATTTGCAGTATTTTCATACTTTTATACTCTTTAATGAAAGGTGATACAAGGCGGAAGTCCGCGCCGTTTTTCAGCAGTCGCGTCACATGACCAACGCCAGTGACTCAGGAAGGTGGATGTCACAGTGACGTTGTCCAATGAGACGCCAGCTAGAGCTCAGCACAGCGTATCCGCGTATTTTGAATGTTTACACAGCACCGGATCAGACACGATCTGGATTGAATACGTGGACGCTGGCGGATTCCCGTTTCCAGGCATTTCCAGGCAGTTTAATGTAAACGGACAGTGCATCCGCGAAGAAAACGAGACAGATACGGTCTAATGTAAACGTAGCCTCAGTCTATTTCTGTCTCTAGGAACTTACCATATGTCCACCAGTGCTAGTACTTCTGATATTCCACATATTGGGTCCTCTGTGAGATTCTTGAGCTGGAATATTAAAGGCATGGGGAGTCCAATTAAGAGATCAAGGATATTTGCTCATTTGAAACATCTTAAAGCTGACCTAGTGTTTCTGCAGGAAACCCACATGCACGTCAAAGATCAGGTCAGACTTAAATGTTCCTGGGTTTCCGAGGTGTTTCACTCAAATTTCAACTCTAAAGCCAGGGGGGTTGCTATTTTAATTGGTAAGTCAATTCAGTTTTCAGCTTCTAAGGTGATATCAGACAAAAACGGCAGATACTTAATTGTTACATACTCCCATTTTATTAGTTAACATATATGCCCCCAATTTTGATGATCCATACTTTATGAATAAACTTTTTGAATGTCTTCCCTCATTGAACAACAGCCTTCTTATAATTGGAGGGGACATGAATTGTGTAATTGATCCCAACCTAGACCGCTCTAACCCACGAACTCTGACCCCTTCTTTAATGTCAAGGTCACTTTCAGATTTTATGTCCAAGAATGGTTGCATTGATCCTTGGAGATTTTATAACCCTTGTACCAAGGAATATTCATTCTTTTCTCAGATGCATCAGTGTTTCTCTCGGATTGATTATTATTTTATTGATGCTAAACTAATTCCCAAAGTACTGTCTGTCAATTATCACCCTATTGTTATTTCTGATGACGCTCCTCTTTCTTTAGATATTCAGTTCTCTTCACAACCCCGGTACTCAACACCTTGGAGGTTCAATACATTACTTCTCTCAGATGATAAGTTCACCGAATTTATTGCAACTAAAATTGATGATTATATCTCTATAAATCAAAATGATATGGAACCTGTTTCTTGTTCACTGCTGTGGGAATCATTAAAAGCATACTTGCGGGGACAAATTATTTCCTACTCTGCCCACTTGAATAAGTCCTGTAAAATAATGTATGTACATGTACCGTATAGATCTTACTATGGCAAAAACTAATAAATTAAAAATAAATTAAATTAAATTAAAACCAAATTGCAAGAACTCTCTATCAATATCACCAAATTGGACCAACAACTCACTACTTGCCCCTCTCCCAGTTTACTTAAACAACGTGTTGATTTACAGACTGAATTTGATCTCATCGCCACTAGTGATGCAGAGCAACTTCTCTTACGATCACACTCCACATACTATGAACATGGCGACAAGGCAAGTCGGCTCCTGGCTCATCAACTACATCACCAGGCAGCCTCACGTATGATCCCTCAGATAAAAGATTCATCTGGCTCATTGCATAAGAATCCCACCACCATTAATTCTGTTTTTCACTCATTTTACTCCTCTTTATATACGTCTGAATCTCCACCTGACACCACTGAAGTGAATTCATTCCTAGATAGCCTCAATTTTCCTGTGTTAAGCTTAGATGTTGCTAAAAAAACTTGACTCACCATTAACGGTAGAAGAAATCACTCTCGCTGGGAGTAGCATGCAAAATAACAAAGCTCCTGGCCCCGATGGATTCCCAGTGGAATTTTTAAGAGATTTCAGGAAAAACTGTTCCCTTTACTGCATGCTGTTTATTAAAAAAAAATCACTGGAACATGGCACTCTTTCTCCCACTTTAAGGCAAGTCTCCATAAGTCTCCTCTTAAAAAAAGATAAGGATCCAAATCTCTGCAGCTCATACAGACCTCTCTCATTAATAAATGTAGATGCTAAGATCCTTGCTAAAGCTTTGGCCTGTCGCCTGGAAAACATTGTACCAACTATTGTCTCACATGAGCAAACTGGATTTGTTAAGGGGCAGCAGTTATTTTTTAATGTCCGCACACTCCTAAATACTATTTACTCTAAAACTACCACAACAACACCCGAAGTAGTAATCTCGGTTGACGCCGAAAAAGCATTCGACAGGGTTGAATGGGACTATTTATTTACTGTACTAAAGAAATTTGGACTGGGAAATGGGTTCATTTCATGGATACGTCTCCTTTATACATCTCCACAAGCAAGCATCTCCACTAATGGCATCCAATCCAGTTTTTTCACTCTAACCCATGGTACCAGACAGGGGTGTCCCCTATCTCCTCTATTGTTCGCACTAGCTATAGAGCCCTTGTCAATCTTTCTGAGGTCCTCCGCCACTTTTAGAGGGATCTCACGATTGGGCACAGAATTTAAGTTGTCACTTTATGCTGATGATTTATTGTTATATGTCTCAGATCCTGTCCTTTCCATTCCCACAATTTTATCTGCTTTCCAGAGATTTGGATCATTCTCAGGCTATAAAGTGAATATCTCTAAAAGTGAATGCTATCCTATTAATGCTTCAGCATCACAGCTTACACAGTCAGATGTCCCTTTTAAGATGAATCTGTCTGGCTTTAAGTATCTTGGGATCAGCGTTACCAGAATGTTAGTCACTTTTTTCTGCTAATTTTTTACCTTTAATGTCTAAAATTAAATCTGACTTCCAAAGATGGAGAAGCTTGCCTCTCTCGTTAATTGGAAAATTTCACGCAGTTAAAATGAACATCTTGCCCAAATTTCTATTTTTGTTCCATTGTCTCCCACTTTTCCTGCCAAAGCAGTTTTTTAAAACAATTGATCAAACTATTTCTGACTTCTTATAGTGTGGAAAGGCTCCTAGGATCTGTAAATCCACACTTCAGAGATGTAAATTCAATGGTGGATTGACACTTCCGAATTTCCAACTGTATTATTGGGCAGCAGATATTCATATAATTTCATTTTGGCTCAAATCTATGAATCTGCCATGGTGCAGCTTGGAGGCACAGTCATGTGTTTCATCCTCCTTACCTGCTTTACTTACCTGTTCTATTCCATCTAACCTCTCTGGCTTTACAAATAATCAAGTGGTTCACTCCACACTTAAAATTTGGTATCAGTTTAAGAAGTACTTCAAATTTAAATCAGCATCTACATTAGCTCCTTTACTGAAGAATCGTTTATTTTGACCTCCGCTTACAGATTCAACCTTTCTCACATGGCATAATAAAGGCCTGAAATGTTTTAAAGACCTTTACAAGGATGGTATTTTTCGCAGCTTTACAGATCTCTCGAGAGAATTTCATCTTCCACCTTCTCATCTCTTTCGATACTTTCAAATTAGACACTGCGCTAAAGCTTTGTTTCCAGTTTTTCCTTCCTCACCGCCTACTCTACTCTGGGAGGTGTTTTTAAACCGCGATCCACTTCAAAAATCATTTATTTCTAAAGTTTATAACGAACTTCTTTCTTTTGATTGTTCACCAGGTACTAAAGTTAAGACTGCCTGGGAAGATGAACTGGATCTAAACTTGGAGGATGACTGGTGGGACACTGCTCTTAAGAAAATTCACACAAGCTCATCCTGCGCTCGTCTCACACTTATACAGTTTAAAGTACTGTTTAGAGTCCATGTTTCTAAAGCTCGATTGTCTCAAATCTATCCCAGTATTGCAGACAAATGCGACAAATGTCATGCCTCATCCTGCAATTTAACCCGTATGTTCTGCTCTTGTCTGCTACTCTCTTGCTTCTGGTTGAATTATTTAGATACCATGTCAAAAATACTTTCAGTGACCATAAAAGTCTCCCCCCATGTTGCCATATTCGGGCTCCCAGAAGACCATAACCGGTTTACCTCTAATCAATTAGATATTTTAGCTTTTACTTCCTTACTGGCAAGACGCCACCTTCTTCTCCACTGGAAGTCGACTAAAGCTCCCTCTAGTAGTCAGTGGCTTAATGACACCATGTCTTTTCTAAAGTTGGAAAAGATCAGATATTCAGTGAAAGGTAACTCTGCTAAATTTTATAACAAGTGGCTTCCCTTTCTTACATTCTTCCACTCTCTCCAGTCCCTGCCCCCTGATTGACGGACCCCCTCTCTCTCCCTTTTTTTTGTCTTTTGGTTTTATTTGTACTGTGCAGCTTTAATACTTAATTATTACATAATAGAACTTCCATTTATTTATTTATTTATTTATTATTTTCTTTGAATTGTGTAATGCCTTGTTCTTGTTCGCATGAAAAAAAAACATCCTAGGAGGTAGACTGTATGCCTTGCTCTTACTGTAAGTCATTGAGATGCACAGTATTTCTGTGGTATCGGTGTGTGCATTTTGTAGATTGTTGTGCAGGGATGGTGTGGTACTTAATGTAGATTTGGCATTGATTTTTGTTTTGATGTGCCTTGCCTCCTAATAAAAATATTTAAAAAAAAAAGTAAAGATGGGAAGAGGATCACCAATCCCCCTAATTCTGCACCGACAAATAGTGGAGCAATATCAGAAAGGAGTTTGACAGTGTGAAATTGCAAAGAGTTTGAACATATCGTCATCTACAGTGCATAATATCATCAAAAGATTCAGAGAATCTGGAAGAATTTCTGTGCATAAGGGTCAAAGCCGGAAAATCATACTGGGTGCCCGTGATCTTCGGGCCCTTAGACGGCACTGCATCACATACAGGCATGCTTCTGTATTGGAAATCACAAAATGGGCTCAGGAATATTTCCAGAGAACATTATCTGTGAACACAATTCACCATGCCATTCGCCGTTGCCAGCTAAAACTCTATAGTTCAAAGAAGAAGCTGTATCTAAACACGATCCAGAAGCGCAGACGTCTTCTCTGGGCCAAGGCTCATTTAAAATGGACTGTGGCAAAGTGGAAAACTGTTCTGTGGTCAGACGAATCAAAATTTGAAGTTCTTTATGGAAATCAGGGACCCCGTGTCATTTGGACTAAAGAGGAGAAGGACAACCCAAGTTGTTATCCACGCTCAGTTCAGAAGCCTGCATCTCTGATGGTATGGGGTTGCATTAGTGCGTGTGGCATGGGCAGCTTACACATCTGGAAAGACACCATCAATGCTGAAAGGTATATCGAGGTTCTAGAGCAACATGTGCTCCCATCCAGATGACATCTCTTTCAGGGAAGACCTTGCATTTTCCAACATGACAATGCCAAACCACATACTGCATCAATTACAGCATCATGGCTGCATAGAAGAAGGGTCCGGGTACTGAACTGGCCAGCCTGCAGTCCGGATCTTTCACCCATAGAAAACATTTGGTGCATCATAAAACGGAAGATACGACAAAAAAGACCTAAGACAGTTGAGCAACTAGAATCCTACATTAGACAAGAATGGGTTAACATTCCTATCCCTAAACTTGAGCACCTTGTCTCCTCAGTCCCCAGATGTTTACAGACTGTTGTAAAGAGAAAAGGGGATGTCTCACAGTGGTAAACATGGCCTTGTCCTAACTTTTTTGAGATGTGTTGTTGTCATGAAATTTAAAATCACCTAATTTTTCTCTTTAAATGATACATTTTCTCACTTTAAACATTTGATATGTCATCTATGTTCTATTCTAAATAAAATATGGAATTTTGAAACTTCCACATCATTGCATTCCGTTTTTATTTACAATTTGTACTTTGTCCCAACTTTTTTGGAATCGGAGTTGTAGTTTATGGGTTGGGGGTAGCTAAGTCCCCAAGTCAGGGTGTCAGCTATGAATCTGAGTGAACTGAGTGAATTCAGGTATTGTTCATCTCCAAAAGGCCACCCCAAAATCCACCAGAATGCAGGAAATCACATCAACCAAATCCAAAATTTTCTGGAGGAGTACCCCCATACCCCCGGTAATGTATTTGTGTGTCCATCCGTCCATCCCCCCCGAAAAAAAAAAAATCCCCAAAGGGGGGGACCTCCCCTGAAATGAATTTTGTCAGGTCAGTGATGTCTGCAACAGTTACCGGAAATGTTTAGTTGCAGTTATTGCTGCACAAGGGGGACACACCAGATACTGAAAACAAAGGTTCACATGCTTTTGCCACTCACAGATATGTAATATTGGATCATTTTCCTCAATAAATAAATGACCAAGTATAATATTTTTGTCTCATTTGTTTAACTGGGTTCTCTTTATCTACTTTTAGGACTTGTGTGAAAATCTGATGATGTTTTAGGTCATATTTATGCAGAAATATAGAAAATTCTAAAGGGTTCACAAACTTTCAAGCACCACTGTATATCATGAGAGCTCTCTAGATAGAGTATTTACAGAAATATGGCAGATTCAATTACGGTACTGAAGGACCTGCCACCCAAGGTAGACAGTCACCAGGAGGACAGCAAGGAGATTATAGCTAGAGGATCTGAGAGAGCGGGATAGAGTATAAGGGGTCAGAAGGTCATAGATGTAAGGAGGAGCAAGGTTATGAAGGGCTTTGAAGGTGAGTAGTAGGATTTTATACTTAATATGGGACAGAACAGGTAGCCAGTGAAGCTGAGAAACAATGGGGGTGATATGAGCAGATCATTTGGTATAGGTAAGGAGTCACGCTGCAGAGTTCTGAATGTAGTGTAGTCTTTGAAGGGATTTAGTAGGGAGGCCAATGAAAAGGGAGTTGCAATAATCTAAGCAGGACATAATAAAGGAGTGGACCAAAGTTTGAGCATCACTAGTGGAAAGAAAGGGACGAAGGTAGGCAATGTTCCGGAGGTGAAAGAAAGCAGTCTTGGTGAGGGAGTTAATGTAGGGATCAAAGTTGAGTGAAGGGTCAAGCAATATTCCAAGGTTTCTAATAACAGGTGAAGATTTAACAAGTGCACCCACTGTCAATGTTAAGACCAAAGCTGGAAGATTTGGAGAGTGGAGATTTGGGGCCAGTAAGCATGATTTCTGTTTTATGTGTTATCTGTATATGCTCTTGGTGGAGGTAAAAAATCAGGGTTCCTTCATATCCTTCCAGCTTTCAATACAATTCTGCCTTCAAACTTTGAGAGGTGGGACCTACATACAGAATGGTATTAAATTCTGGTGGTCAAAGATGGCTGATTATTTTCATAAATTTTTATTCGGATTTGCCATACTGGAAGTATGTAAGAATTACAGTACTTTTTTATATTATATGAACATGAGTGTTTTACTAGGAAATATACCACTCATATTTTTCATATAAGCTACATCTGGGACATGGAGAACTACAACTTAATATAAATCTCTGCTACTTGTGAGGAAATCGATGAACTGTTGATAAATTTGGGTACTTTTTTGTTTGTGAATGTGTCTATATCATAAAAAGAAAATCACACGTTGGCTTGAAAACATGAAGTTTGTCGTCTTGTGTTGAAAAACTTGCATTTTTCAGATAAATTACATCGCAGATCTGAGCGACATATTTAAATAATATTGGCTGCCATTGAGTGGTATATCAGATTGTAGCAGTCCATGTAGGTGGGTGGAGCACAGAAGGACGGCAGGACAGAACTGTTTTAACAAAACTCTCTTTTATTTGCACTTTTCAGTTGCAAAACACACACTCAGACACATGCACACACATCAGCCGTCTGGTTGTGGAGAGAGTCCCTCTGCTCTCACTCTCTCTCCTTAAGAAGGGCGCGGTCACTGGGAAGACACACAAACATCAATTAACAACAGGTGTAGTGATTCTGCCACTTAACTTCCCCGACTCCGCCCTCCTGTCACAGACTGATGCTAGACCACGCCCCCACTGCCACATACCCCCACCGCCCGACTCAGGCCGGGCAGCCGTCCGGCCCGCAGCCGACTCCCCCCCCTTGACGGGAGAGGAAGTCCGCCACGACCATCTGCGCCCCTGGCCTGTGGATCACCTTGAAGTTAAAGGGTTGGAGTGCCAGATACCAACGGGTGATCAGCGCATTGGCATCCTTCATGCGGTGGAGCCACTGGAGGGGCGCGTGGTCCAAACAGAGGGTGAAAGGGCGTCCCAGCAGGTAGTACCGGAGGGCGAGGACCGCCACTTGATCGCCAGGCACTCCTTCTCGATGGTACTGTAGCGCCCCTCACGCACCGACAGCTTGCGGCTAATGTACAAGACGGGGCGATCCTCCCCCTCCACCTGCTGGGACAAAACGGCCCCCAGCCCTCTGTCCGACGCATCCGTCTGCAACATAAAGGGGAGAGAAAAGTCAGGGGAGTGTAAAAGTGGCCCCAAACACAGTGCAGCCTTAACCTTAGAAAAAGCCCGCTGGCATTGCTCCATCCACTGGACCGGATCTGGTGCCCCCTTTTTAGTCAGATCAGTCAGCGGGCTGGTGACGTCCGAATAATTAGGTATAAACCTACGATAATAGCCAGCCAGCCCCAGGAACTGTCTCACCCCCTTTTTGGTCTTGGGCCTCGGGCAGGCCGCAATCGCTGCAGTCTTGTTAATTTGGGGACGCACCTGCCCGTTGCCCAAGTGGAAGCCCAGATACCGTACTTCCACCTGCCCAATCGCACACTTCTTCAGGTTGGCCGTGAGACCTGCCCGCCTCAGCGACCTAAGGACGGCCCTCAGGTGTTGTAGGTGCTGCGGCCAGTCATTACTATAAATAATGATATAATCTAAGTACACGGCCACATAGGTGGCGTGGGGGCGGAGGACCCTGTCCATCAGCCGCTGAAATGTACCAGGCGCCCCAAACAGCCCAGAAGGAAGTGTGATGAATTGGTGTAAGCCGAACGGTGTGGAAAAGGCAGTTTTTTCACGGGATAATGGAGTCAAGGGGATCTGCCAATAACCCTTTGTTAAATCCAGTGTCTAGTAAAAACGAGCCGTGCCTAGCCGATCGAGCAACTCATCAATACGAGGCATTGGGTACGCATCGAATTTAGACACCGCGTTGACTTTTCTATAGTCCACACAGAACCGGACCGACCCGTCGGCCTTGGGTACCAAGACCACTGGGCTGCTCCAGTCACTGTGGGACTGCCCATTTCAAGCATGGCCTCGAGTTCTTCCCGAACCACCTTTTTCTTGTGTTTGGGTAACCTGTAAGGGCGGCTACGCACTACCACCCCCGGGGGCGTCTCAATGTGGTGCTCTATGAGGTTAGTGCGGCCGGGCAGGGGTGAGAACACGTCCGAAAACTCGGTCTGCAACTGGGCAACCTCCGCGAGTTGGGTCGGGGAGAGGTGGTCTCCACAGGGGACCGGAAAGGGACGTGATGCTAATGTTCCTTTTTGAACCTCCGGCCCCAGCTCCGCCTTCTCCGGAACCACCGACACCAATGCCATGGGGACCTCCTCGTTCCAGAGTTTGAGTAGGTTGAGGTGGTAAATCTGTAGCGCCCCACCCCTGTCCGTTCACTTCACCTCATAGTCAACGTCCCCGACTCGCCGTGTGACCTCAAAGGCTCCTTGCCACTTGGCGACTAATTTAGAGCTCGATGTGGGCAACAGTACGAGTACTTTCTCTCCCGGTGCAAACTCTCTAAGGTGCGTACCCTTGTCGTACAGGCGGGTTTGCCGTTCTTGGGCCTGCCGCAAATTCTCCTGGGTTAGTTGTGTGAGTGTGTGGAGTTTTGCGCGCAGGTCAATAACGTATTGAATTTCATTTTTGCTTGGTGAAGGTCCCTCCTCCCAATTTTCTCGCAGCACGTCTAAAATGCCGTGTGGCTTACGCCCATATAATAATTCAAATGGGGAGAACCCCGTGGAGGCTTGGGGGACCTCTCGCACTGCAAAGAGCAAGGGTTCGAGCCATTTATCCCAGTTACGCGCATCCTCACTTACAAATTTCTTAATTATGTTTTTAAGGGTGCGATTAAACCGTTCCACTAAGCCGTCCGTTTGTGGGTGATGAACGCTGGTGCGGATCGGCTTAATACCTAATAACCCATACAGTTCATTCAGTGTTCGTGACATAAACGAGGTGCCTTGATCAGTCAGAATCTCTTTCGGGATTCCAACTCGGGAGATGACGCGGAAGAGCGCCTCCGCAATACTGCGTGCTGAGATATTGCGAAGAGGCACTGCTTCCGGGTATCGCGTTGCATAGTCCACCAGAACTAATATAAAGCGGTACCCTCGTGTTGATCGATCTAATGGCCCGACGAGATCCATCCCAATTCTTTCGAATGGGGTCTCGATTAACGGTAGAGGGTGCAAAGGCGCTTTTGGAATGGCCACTGGATTTACTAACTGGCATTCGCGGCATGCCGTACACCACCTACGGACATCGCCGCGAATCCCCGGCCAATAGAATCGGGCCATTATTCGGGCAAGTGTTTTATCCTGCCCTAAGTGTCCAGCCATGGGATTAAAGTGAGCCGCCTGGAATACCAATTCCCGGCGGCTCTTCGGAATTAAAAGCTGCGTGACTTGCTCTTTAGTTTGAGTGTCCTGCATCACTCGGTATAATCTATCCTTCATAATCGCAAAGTAGGGGAAGGACGGGGTGGCGTTCGGCTGGAGCGTTTGACCATCGATTACTCTCACTTGGTCAAAAGCATGCCGCAGAGTCTCGTCTCGCGATTGCTCTAATGGGAAATCCGTGAGGGATTCCCCAATAGAGGGAGGAGGAGCCGGCGGCTCCTCACTCTGGCGCGGAGATGACGTAGACGGCTCTGTTACAGCTGCTCCCGCCAAAGCGACACCAGGACCTCCCCCTGTCAAATGGCAGGACCCACTCTTGACTAAGTGTGTCATTAAACCCCGAAATCCCGGCCAATCAGTCCTCAAAATTAAAGAGTGGGTAAGGCGAGGATTAACCGCCGCCTTCACTATAAATTTTTCCCCTCTGAAAATAATGTGGACCGACACTAAAGGGTAGTTGTGAACATCCCCGTGCACACACAACACCTTCACCAATTGTGCTCCCCCCAATGCCTCGTCTTGCACCAGGTTTTGGTGGATTGAGGTCTGATTACAGTCAGAATCCACCAACGCCTGATATGTATCCCCTTGGATACTCACCGGTATGCGATACGCTCTGGCCCGATCGAGGGCGGCTCCTGGCGCGTTGGGGATCCGAACCACCGCGCCCACCTCCATTATCGAGCACTGCTGTTGGAGGTGGCCCGGTTCCCCGCAGTGCCAGCAAACCGGCCCGGGCTTCCTCTCTGCACTAGTGCTCTGGGGCTCACTCACCTGAGGGGGGGGAGAGACAGACACAGAAGGGAGACACGGAAGGGGACCATGGGTGCAGCGGGCCGGCTGAGGTGGCGCCGGCCCCCGTCTCCGCGGTGGGGGAATGGGGTGAGGAGAAGACACAGGAGGAGGGGAGAGAGAGGAGAGAAGAGGTCGTCTGCTGTCCTGCCGTCGGGACAGCCGCCAGATGATCCTCCGCCAGCTCGATTGCCTGATCCAGCGACGCCGGGCGGTGGCACTGGACCCACTCTGCGGTTCCCGCTGGTAGACGCGCGACGAACTGTTCCAGTACCACCTGGTCGATGAGTCCCTCGGCGTCGCAGCTGTCGGCCCTCAACCACTGCCAGCAGGCATCCCGGAGTTGCTGGCCAAACGCGAACGGCCGGCCGACTTCCTCCAAGCGCAGAGCGCGGAAACACTGATGTTGTTGCTCCGGGGTGCATCCCACCCGCTGGAGGACGGCCCGGCGAAGGTCCGCGTAGGCCAGCTGGCGGTCGGCGGGGAGCTGTAGCGTGGCCAGCTGCGCCTCTCCCGTTAGCAGGGGAAGGAGGCGCGCCGCGCGCTGTTCCACCGGCCACCCCAAGGTCTCTGCTACCTGCTCAAAGAGCGTGAAGAATGCCTCGGGGTCGTCCTGCGGGCCCATCTTCGTGAGGGTGAGGGGGGAAGGGCCAGCGGCGGTGGAGTTGGTGGACCCCGCCGACGCGAGGTGGTGCCGGAACGCCCGACGATCTTCCTGTTGCGCCAGCACCAGGGCCTCGAACAGTTGTTCTTGCTCCTTTCAGAGGGTGAGCAGCGCCTGGTGCTGGCTCTGTTGGGCCGTGGCGAGGGCGTGGATCAGGTTGGCGAAGGTGGAGGACTCCATGGGGCTGTTGTCTTCTGTGCTCGAGTCCCGGGTTTCGGCACCACTGTAGCAGTCCATGTAGGTGGGTGGAGCACAGAAGGATGGCAGGACAGAACTGTTTTAACAAAACTCTCTTTTATTTGCACTTTTCAGTTGCAAAACACACACTCAGACACGCGCACACATCAGCCGTCTGGTTGTGGAGAGAGTCCCTCTGCTCTCACTCTCTCTCCTTAAGAAGGGCGCGGTCACTGGGAAGACACACAAACATCAATTAACAATAGGTGTAGTGATTCTGCCACTTAACTTCCCCGACTCCGCCCTCCTGTCACAGACCGATGCTAGACCACGCCCCCGCTGCCACACAGATCTATTCCATTCAGCTAGCATGATACTGAACGAGTCGAAGATGAGTAGCTGAATGGAATATATCTGATACACCATGAAAAAAGCCATTATTATTATTATAATACATACACATTTGATGGAACAATTATAGATTTTACAAAAAGTTAAGAACACGTGGGTAACTTACCAATATTGAATGCTGATTCTGAACAAATGTAATTCAATGTTCTGTCAACCCATAGTACAAAGTCAAAGTTTTAACAATAAAAATGGTACAAGTCCAAAAAGCCTGAGCAACAACCCAGCTTGTATACAAGTTATATACAGGTTGATAGTTCAAGTTCAGAGTTACTTTTGGTCATAGTTAATTGTTACATTGCAGTTGTTCAAAACAAAAGGGCTTTGCTGAGTGAAGTCCACGAGTGAAGTCCTCTTGTAAAAGTCTCCATCACTTTTCCTCACCTCCAAGTAGAACTTTGACAATATTTCCGCTATTGCTCTCTCTTCCAGTTTTTCGATGTCCGTTGGTTTGTTTTTCTTTTGTAAATATGCGTGAAGAATATCCAGTGAAGCTTTGGTAGCCTTTCGGGTGTTCAGCGCGTCTTTCTCTTTCAAAGTTCTCTAAATCTTCTGCTTTTAGTGATGCAAACCTCGCAGCCATGTTTGTGTACAAACAGTCAGTCGCTTGCTATTGCAGAAGTTTTACATCTCCGTGTCGCTTTTCCAGTTTTTCAGTGTCCGTTGGTAGGGCTGGGCGATTATATAACCCCAATTCCAAAAAAGTTGGGACAAAGTACAAATTGTAAATAAAAACGGAATGCAATGATGTGGAAGTTTCAAAATTCCATAATTTATTCAGAATAGAACATAGATGGCATATCAAATGTTTAAACTGAGAAAATGTATCATTTAAAGAGAAAAATTAGGTGATTTTAAATTGCATGACAACAACACATCTCAAAAAAGTTGGGACAAGGCCATGTTTACCACTGTGAGACATCCCCTTTTCTCTTTACAACAGTCTGTAAACGTCTGGGGACTGAGGAGACAAGTTGCGCAAGTTTAGGGATAGGAATGTTAACCCATTCTTGTCTAATGTAGGATTCTAGTTGCTCAACTGTCTTAGGTCTTTTTTGTCGTATCTTCCGTTTTATGATGCGCCAAATGTTTTCTATGGGTGAAAGATCTGGACTGCAGGCTGGCCAGTTCAGTACCCGGACCCTTCTTCTACGCAGCCATGATGCTGTAATTGATGCAGTATGTGGTTTGGCATTGTCATGTTGGAAAATGCAAGGTCTTCCCTGAAAGAGACGTCGTCTGGATGGGAGCATATGTTGCTCTAGAACCTGGATATACCTTTCAGCATTGAGGGTGTCTTTCCAGATGTGTAAGCTGCCCATGCCACAAGCACTAATGCAACCCCATACCATCAGAGATGCAGGCTTCTGAACTGAGCGCTGATAACAACTTAGGTCATCCTTCTCCTCTTTAGTCCGAATGACATGGCGTCCCTGATTTCCATAAAGAACTTCAAATTTTGATTCGTCTGACCACAGAACAGTTTTCCACTTTGCCACAGTCCATTTTAAATGAGCCTTGGCCCAGAGAAGATGTCTGCGCTTCTGGATCATGTTTAGATACGGCTTCTTCTTTGAACTATAGAGTTTTAGCTGGCAATGGCGGATGGCACGGTGAATTGTGTTCACAGATAATGTTCTCTGGAAATATTCCTGAGCCCATTTTGTGATTTCCAATACAGAAGCATGCCTGTATGCGATGCAGTGCCGTCTAAGGGCCCGAAGATCACGGGCACCCAGTATGGTTTTCTGGCCTTGACCCTTACGCACAGAGATTCTTCCAGATTCTCTGAATCTTTTGATGATATTATGCACTGTAGATGATGATATGTTCAAACTCTTTGCAATTTTACACTGTCGAACTCCTTTCTGATATTGCTCCACTATTTGTCGGCACAGAATTAGGGGGATTGGTGATCCTCTTCCCATCTTTACTTCTGAGAGCCGCTGCCACTCCAAGATGCTCTTTTTATACCCAGTCATGTTAATGACCTATTGCCAATTGACCTAATGAGTTGCAATTTGGTCCTCCAGCTGTTCCTTTTTTGTACCTTTAACTTTTCCAGCCTCTTATTGCCCCTGTCCCAACTTTTTTGAGATGTGTTGCTGTCATGAAATTTCAAATGAGCCAATATTTGGCATGAAATTTCAAAATGTCTCACTTTCAACATTTGATATGTTGTCTATGTTCTATTGTGAATACAATATCAGTTTCTGAGATTTGTAAATTATTGCATTCCATTTTTATTTACAATTTGTACTTTGTCCCAACTTTTTTGGAATCGGAGTTGTACGATCACAATTAGTGATCGTGATTAAATTCAGTTTGATCACGGTGATCAGCTGTGGGCATATTTACTCGATCACATTTATTACATGCGGCGGAAAGGTGCACAGCAACTGCCAATCACAATCTACCTTCCCTGCACCGCTGCGAGCTAACGTGACCTTACCATAGAAGGTAGGCTAAAACTAGAAGACAGCAGAATTGCTGAAGGTGGAACTGAGAGCAGTGAAAGTGATGTTGGACATGACTTGGTTATCCTCTGAAGCTGAGGTCATTGTTGACAAAAAAGGTTACACGACGTCAGTGGTGTGGCAATGGTTTGGTAATGGCCAAAGCGACAAGCAACAGATGAAGCCGGTATGTAAGATATGTCGGCGACTGGTGCCTTCTAAGACTGGCAATACAACGAACCTTTTTAATCACTTGAAAAAATACCATCCAATTGACTACTCAGATAGCACGAGAATGCGAGCTCAGCCTGTATGTTCGGCACATAAAAGTAGGCCTGTTACCAGCAGTGTAGCCACAGGACCAAAACCGCAACAACAGTTAATTGTGTCATCTTTTGTGGCCATTACGCCTTATGAGAAGCATTCGAAAAGGAACAAAGCCATTACCTATGCTGTGTCTTTTTGTACAGTGAAAGACATGATGCCTGTCAACAGTTGAGCGAATTGGATTTAAGTACTTACTAAACATGATGGACCAGAGGTATGAAATCCCTGGCAGAAAATACTTTTCACAAACTGCCATTCCATGGCTTTATGATAAATGCCGTACGAAGTTGGAAACTCAGCCCCAAGATATCAAATACTTTGCAACTACCTCTGACCTTTGGTCCAGTCGCACATCTGAACCATATTTGAGTCTCACGATCCATTACATTGATGAGGAGTGGGCTCTTCAAAGCACATGCTTGCAGACAGTGTATTTTCTGGAGGATCATACAGCCGAAATCATTTGTCAGGGACTGGAGGATGAGCTGGAATCTTGGGGCCTTAGTGAAGACCGGCAGGTGTGCATCACTACAGACAACGGAGCAAACATTGTCAAGGCTGTTGCTCTTAAAGGCTGGACTCGCCTGCAGTGCTTCAGTCACCGGCTAAACACAGCTATTGGTAAGTAGCCTAAATGAACACATCTCAGAAAAACTGTCGTCTTTTTTTTTCTTTAAAATATTGTGTTTTTATTTTTATATTCTTTTTGATACTATATCACAGTGTTTGGCTGTCACTTAAAACAGTTGCTGTTGTAAGCAAAATGATTATTAGGCCCATGTTAAACAAGTACCGGTAGGTTAGTTTTGCATATTGTTATGCTGACCTTCAAACATGGAAAACAGTAATGTTACAAGCATCAAATGTATCTTCTTATTGTTTGCAAAAAGTAATGACAGTATTTCAAATTATTATATTGAGGGCTTCTAAACTGATTGATTGATTTCTTTCTTTTTTTTTTATCTTTAGAGGGCAGTATGAATGACCGGAGAATTGACAGGGCTGTCAGTATGTGCAAGAAAGTGGTCAGTGCTTTTTCTTACACATGGAAAAAGAGAAGAGCGCTAGCAACTGTTCAAGATGACCTCAAGCTCCCTAAACATAGGTTGATCACAGAATCTCCTACCAGGTGGGGGTCCCGTCATGCCATGATAGCACGAGTACTGGAGCAGGATAAGGCTATTGCGAAGGTGTTATCTGCTGACAGAAAAAGCAGGCACCTCAGTCCCACATGTTAGGATATTGAGGTATTGGAGTCTGTCCACAAGGCCCTAAATCCACTTGCTGACTTCACTGACGCCCTTTCTGGCGAAGCATACGTCAATGTCTCTTATGTGAAACCTGTCCTCCAGCTCTTCAACGAGGAAGTCTTAAGGCCAGAAGATAATGACACAGAGCTTACCAAGGCCATCAAGACTGCTATCATTACCTATTTGAATGAGAAATTCAATGATGCTGCCACTGATGACCTCCTGAGCATGGCGACCCTCGTTGATCCTCGCTTCAAGACCCACTACATCCAGGCTGACAAAATAGAGGCTGTGGGGGCCAACGCTGTCTCTCAGATACTGGATGAATGGAGGACCTCACAGTCTAGCCCTACTACTCCATCAGAAGCGTCAACTTCAACTGCACCAGTCATCTCATCTCATTATCTCTAGCCGCTTTATCCTTCTACAGGGTCGCAGGCAAGCTGGAGCCTATCCCAGCTGACTACAGGTGAAAGGTGGGGTACACCCTGGACAAGTTGCCAGGTCATCACAGGGCTGACACATAGACACAGACAACCATTCACACCTACGGTCAATTTAGAGTCACCTGCATGTCTTTGGATTGTGGGGGAAACCGGAGCACCTGGAGGAAACCCATGCAGACACGGGGAGAACATGCAAACTCCGCACAGAAAGGCCCTCACCGGCCACAGGGCTCGAACCCGGACCTTCTTGCTGTGAGGCGAAAGCGCTAACCACTACAGCACCATGCCGCCCTGCACCAGTCATAATGCAGAAAAAGACACTTGGCAGCTTTTTCAAAAGGCCAGTTGCTACTTCTGGTCTAACAGACCAGCAAGCTGTTAAGGCTGAATTGAACGGTTACCTGCAAGCTCCAAATGCAGACAGTGAAACCAATCCCCTGGAATGATGGAAGACCCACTGCACAGCATATCCCAGAGTGAGCCTTCTGGCAAAGTGGTACCTTTGCATCCCTGCCACCAGCTTGCCCTCAGAGAGAGCTTTTAGCACAGGTGGCAATATTGTTACCTGCTACAGGGCAGCTTTAAAGTCAGATGCTGTGGACAGACTTGTCTTTCTGGCAAAAAAACTAACAATAGATCCTGAATGATGTGCACTTGATTCAGCATATAGGCCTCACATGGTACTGACTGATTTATGTTAATACGTTTGCACTTTTTTTAACTGGTACAACTGTTGGTTTACATTTTTGAATACTGACCATGGAGATTTGCTGTCTGCTAAAACAATTTGATGTGAACTGTCAGAGCTGTTTGTTTGAATACCTATGTTAAACATATACACAGTCATTGGTACTTACAGATTAGTCATAATTTGCAAGTAGAAAATATGTGGACAGCCTATGTAGCCTTACAGTTTTTTCATGTTTATTACATTTGTTACATACTGAGCAATTTAAACCAGTCCATTGGTTTTGAGATGTTTGCTTGGTCTTCTGTGCACTGTATTAGTTCACAGTTGTGCAGATATTACATTTCACTCCCTTGCACTTTTTTCAGGTGGTACAACTGTTGGTTTACATTTTTGAATACTGACCATGGAGATTTTGCTGTCTGCTAAAACAATTTGATGTGAGCTGTCCGAGCTGTTTTTTTGTTTGAATACCTATGTTAAACATATACATAGCCATTGGTATTTACAGATTATTCATATTTGCTAGTAGAACATATGTGGACAGCCTATGTAGGATTACAGTTTTTTCATGATAATTACATTTGTATACTGAGCAATTTAAACCAGTCCATTGGTTTTGAAATGTTTGCTTGGTCTTCTGTGCACTGTATTAGTTCACAGTTGTGCAGATTTTACATTTCACTCCCTTGCACTTTTTTCAGTTGGTACAACTGTTGGTTTACATTTTAAAATCTTGACCATGGAGATTTTCCTGTCTGCTAAAACCACTTGATGTGAGGTTTGTTCTGATATTTTTTAAATCACTCTTGTTAAAGCATGTCATTTGCTTTATATGTTAATAAAATGCTAAACAAATCTCTGGTTTCTTCCGGTTTCAGTCCAGATGCTTTCAAACTGGCAGTACCGGGGGTCGTGATAAAAATCATGATAAAAATCGATATCGTTCAATATGGGAAAATAAATCCTGATAACTTTTTTTTGCCATATCGCCCAGCCCTGTCCGTTGGTATGTTTTTCTCTTATAAATATGCATGAAGACTATATAATTAAATTTTGGTAGCCTTTCGGGTGTTCAGCGTGTCTTTAGTTTCAGTTTACCGGTATTTATTAAGTGCTTAATCCTAGCACTGAATTAACCCCGTCTTCTCTCTCTTCCAGCCGACAAAGAAACGATTGTGTGCATGCACAGTAGAAAAGTTTTGTCATTGGATTTTCACATGAACTCCGATGTGTGACATCGTGTTGTCTTGATAATGTGCAATATTATAACAATATTGCAGCTCATTCTCCATTGGGGAGAGTGGCGTAATACACGGAGGATAAGCGATATGATGACAATATTGCATACCATCAATAAATCCATTAGAAGGGAACAGAATGCATATTTTTATTCCATGGAAAAAGTGGCCTGTATGGATAAAAATTTCCGATATTTCGCTCCGATGACGTCACTCCCAGTATTTTCCTGCTGACGAGACATGTGTTGTCAAAATCGTGAACTGGTTCAAAATTAAAATTCTTTTGATTACCTTGTGGGGTTTTGTTAGTGTGCTTGCAAAAGCACACTATTGTTCTTCTTAAGTTTTATTTTTATTCCATTTCGCCTGTTTTTTGGATCCACTATCTACTCCTCCTAGGGCTTTCAAGATAGAGACACCGTTCCAACGCTGAAACGTAGGGCCCAATCTGGAATGGCGTGCTTGTTAAAATGGTTGCACTACCCCTTGTCGTTCGTTCGGTATTCCCGTTTTTCAGCAAAATTCCGTGCCATTGAAATTAATGGGTAGAACTTTGGAGTGATGAATCGAATCGTCGTACTCGGACACTGTAAGAATATAATCCTGAATACTCCTAAACCTACTCTTGTAAATGCGCGGCCCAAGGGTGACTGTCGTTTAGTGTAGCAGTTTAGGGTTTACTTTAGGCCAGCTACAATACAGTACGTGCTGCTCTGTACATTTTGCATTTCCACATGTTCTGTTCCCGTTTCATATCTTGATTTTGTCTATGTTTTTGTGTGAAACATTCTGTTGAACTGTGCATAACTCTTGTGTGACCTTGATACTGAGTGTGCAAAGCACATTCCGTAACTTTCCACTGCTGATACTCCCTACGCAGAGTATATATAAAGCCCCGACGCGCAGCTGCGCATTGGGGCACGACTGAGAATAAACCAGATTGATTTAACTCATGTGGTTTGCTCTCTTTTTGTCCTCGGAGTACTCCTTGTAACGCATCTGAACAGCACGCAGCACAATCCTAACAATTTGGTGACCCCGACGTGATACTCTCAATCAGGTAAGACATGTTTGATTGACTACCTGATTGGAAGTAGTTCCGTAGTGCCCTAAGGAGGGCTTTGTTTTCCCTGGTTCGAGTCCAGGAAGAGCGTGCTATAGAAATTTGTGTAGCGCCCTAAGGAGGGCTTGGTTTTCCCTGGTTCGAGTCCAGGAAGAGCGCGCTATAGAAATTTAGATAAATATCTGCTGTTTGTTTCTGTTCAGATCCGTTTGCTTTAATGTACGATGGGGGGCTCGTATCCTAAACCTGAGGTCACAGACACCCCGGCGGAATGGATGAATAAGTGTGATTTAGGCTATTACGTTACGCCGTGGCTGGACAATTTGGCTGGGTGGACGGAGGCAAATCCTCAGATTCCATCGTATCCCGTGATGGGACGTTTAATCCAGGCTTCCTTGCTTCAGCGCACCGTATGATTTACGAAAGAAATGGTTTGACATGAAGAAGGTATGGGATAAATCAAAGGGTGTTTACACCCCGAGACCTGTTTTAAAGGCTATTCCAAAACCAAAACTTTCTCAGTCAACCTCCCATGTAAAAGCGAGGGAGGAATAGTTACGTCCCACTCATTCCTCATCTCATATACATGTCCAGTAAATTTGTTAGCACATGATTTAATGTGCAAATTAGAAGTAAATCTCACATTCACGCCAGATGGACTAACTATTGAAGTAAGTGAAATGTGTGGTGTGCAGTATGGGTTTGGAAGCCCTCTGTATGTGTATGTCTGGCAGCTCTGTTCAGATCAGCTCGCACACTTGAACACCTCATCAGTTGACACAGATTATATGATGAGGAGCGTTTGCTCGAAAAAGTCGATGTGTTGCAACCTAGAAATGACGTCGCTGTGAATATAAAGGAAGAAATAGCTCCGGCTCAGGAAGGTGGCCGTCCGCGTCAGCGCACCGTGTCAACATTTTTTTTGGAGGGACACACCGAATGCTTTGCAGCTCCTGCGCGAGCAGTTAACTAGGTATTTCTCCGCCTGATGTTTTTGCCCTATCCAGTTCTGTGCTGCCACATAACATTCTGAACGCTGCTTGTACGTCCCAAGCTCTTTCCCCTGTTCTCTCTGCTCTTCCTAACACCCTGTGGGCGGATCATAAGGACGATGTGGGCTCTGTGAGCTGCTCTCCGTATGAAGCTGTTATTAAACACTCTACACCTGTTTATGTTAAACAATACCCTCTGTCTCCTAGTAAGCTCAATGGTATTGACAATATTCTAAAATCTCTTTTGCAGCAAGGTGTCGTGGTTCCTTGTGTCAGCCCGTATAACACCCCAGTGAACCCGGTCCCAAAACCGGATGGCACATGGCGCCTCACTCAAGACCTACGTAAAATAAATGAACTCATCGTTCCCGTGGCTCCAGTGGTCCCTGACGTTCCTTCTCTTATGTCTTCTATTCCGTGTGACCATGCTTATTTCTCTGTGATTGATTTGTGCTCTGCCTTTTTCAGTGTTCCTGTGGGCCATGAGACTCAGCCCCTGTTTGCTTTCACACACAGGGGAAGACAATACACGTGGACGCGGTTGCCACAGGGTTTCATTGACTCACCGGCGGTCTTCACTGCCGTATTGCGGGACGCGCTGGCTGATCTCTGTCTTCCCCGGGGCTCCACGGTGCTCCAGTACGCGGATGATCTCCTGGTAACGGCAGAGGATCAAGACGCTTGTGCTGCCGCCACATTGTCTCTCCTCACACTCCTGGCGCAGAAGGGTTTCAAGGTCTCCCGCACGAAGTTGCAGTTTTGCCTCACAACTGTTCGCTACTTGGGACATGACCTCTCCCAGGGTTCCAGGAGGCTTAGCCCGGAATGCGTTCAAGTCATTATGGACACTCAGGTGCCTGCAACCAAGCACGCTCTCATGGCATTTCTGGGCCTCATCAATTACTGTCGTCAATGGATCCCTGACTGTTCAATCTATGACAAGTGTTTGCGTTCAGCTATAAGTCACTCAGATCCTGTGACTCAGCCCCTGGTCTGGACTGAAGACAGGCTAACGGCCTTCAAGGCTCTGAAGCAAGCTTTGTGCTCCGCCCCTGCTCTCGGGCTGCCGAACTATCGTTTGCCGTTTCACCTGTATGTGTGCAATCAGAAGGGGACCGCCTCTGGGGTGCTGGCTCAGGAGCACGGGGGGGGGCATGCGACCTTGCGCGTTTCTGTCTAAAACTCTTGACGCTGTGGCACAAGGGCTTCCTGGCTGTCTTAGGGCTGTTGCTGCGTGTGCTCTCATGGTCACGGACGCTGAAAAACTTGTTTTGTCGCATCCGCTCATTTTACACACTTCACATGACGTCGTGTACATTCTGCGGAATCTTAGCACTCAGCATTTGTCTGCTCAGCGTCGCTCTGGCTATGAGTTTATTCTTTTGGCCACAGAGCATCTCACTGTTAAGCCCTCCTCGTTGTTTGATTCTGTCGCCCACGCTCTTCAGCGTCTTCTTAACTCACAGGATGACGATGTTGCGTTTGACTCACATGACTGTCTTTCTAATATCGTTTTTGAGACTAGCATCCGCCCAGACTTACACTCCACCCCTCTTTCCACAGGCGATTCTCTTTTTGTAGATGGTTCCTGTTCCCGCCCTGCGGATGGTGTGTTCCTGTGTGGTTACTCTGTTTGTCGCCTCCCTGATGAAATTGTTGAAGCTCATTCTTTGCCTTTTTCTTCTGCTCAGGCTGCGGAGCTCTATGCTTTGACTCGCGCGTGTATTTTGGCTCAAGACACAGACATTACTATTTACACCGACTCACGCTACGCTTTCGGCGTGGCGCACGACTTCGGCCGCATTTGGGCGTCTCGGGGGTTTACGACAGCCGACGGTAAGCCCATTTCTCATTCTTCACTTGTTACTGATTTAATCACCGCCTGTCTCCTTCCGTGCACGTTGGCCATTGTTAAGACACGCGCGCACACAAGAGGGGACTCATTTGAAGTAAAGGGCAATTCATTCGCTGATCGACTCGCTAAAGCTGCAGCCGCATCCGGTGTCCTGCCTCCAGGCTTTAATTGCGCTTTAGTTTCTACTGATCGCATGGTTAGCGCTGTCTTACCTGACATAGATCTCATTTCTATCCAGGCCTCGGCCTCTGTGGCAGATACGCAGTTCTGGGACGCCCAGGGCGCGACAGAGAAGAGTGGCGTTTTGCTTGACGCACAGGGCCGTCTTTGTTTACCTCGTCACTGTACTCCCTTTCTCGTCCGCGAGTTCCATGGTCCCACTCATCGCGGCCGAAGAGGGGTAGTGGAAGATATGAACAGAACATTCTGCATCAATAATTTGCACACAGACGCACACAACATTCTGGACAAGTGTTTAACGTGCGCCCAGAATAATCTATCTAAACCAGGCGCGGTACATCAGCACCTTCCCATACCCGACACGCCTTTCCAAGAATGGCAGATCGACTTCACTCACATGCCAAAGCAGGGCCCGTTCAAATACCTTTTGGTCATGATTGACAAATTTTCACGGTGGATTGAGGCTTTCCCGTGTAGCAAAGAGAACGCCCGAACAGCAGTGAACAAACTTACACAGGAAATTATCCCACGTTACGGTCTTCCGGTAGGAATTGACTCTGATAAGGGAACGCCGTTCACCTCTAAGGTAACGCAGGAGCTATGTAAAGACCTCAAGCTCAATTGGCGTTTTCATATCCCATACCATCCACAGTCCTCTGGCATTGTGGAGCGCGCGAATAGAACGATTAAGGGTAAGTTGCGTAAGGCTATGCAAGACGCAGGCACGAAAAATTGGGTCCAAGTTTTACCGTTGGTCCTCGCTGATATGCGCATGACTGCTCAGGTCGCTCTCGACAATTTATCTCCGTACGAGCTCGTCATGGGACGCCCCTTTCCTGTCCCTTGGCGTAGAGGCATGCAGGTTATAGGAACGGGTGATCTTGAAGTACATCTCAGCGAGTACGCGGTGGGTCTCATGCGGGTGCTGGATGAGTATTGGGCGAGAGTAAATTCCAAAAAGCCTCCCATTCCAGAGGCACACACTCACCCCTTTGAGGTAGGGGACAGAGTTTTAGTAAAGAGATTCGGTAAACTAAACGCTCCCATGGAGGAGTCACCCTACAGTGGGCCCACCGATGTACTCGCTGTAACTCGCACGGCTGTGCTAACGGACCTTTTTCCACAGTGGATCCATGCCAGCAGAATAAAGAAGGCTCCAATGTAATAGAAATCTATATTGTTGATGCTTAACAGACTTTTGTGTTTCAGAAAGTTGCTGTGACAATAGCTGACGGCCTTTTCAGGGATCCCCTTCCAGCATCTGGAGCAATCCAGTTTCGGCTGATCTACAAAGAGGGGATGGTTGGTGAGTCTTGCAAAGTTCTGGGCTGAAGAGTCTGAAAAGCACGGGAGCCTGTGACATTTTTCGCCGTCTGCACCCTGTGAGCATTAGAGAACAAAGTCAGTGACCAGTATGACTTTCTTCATCATCGTGCTGATCTCAACGCTTGGGGCAGGGTTACCCGCACAAGCAATACACCGGGACCCAAGGGATAATGAGTTTTAGAAATATGTAAACTTCACTGTAAAAAACATCAATGAATATGAGTAAACCCTGTTATGTGTGTTCTTTGTTACCCCATGACAGCAGCGCTCCTTTTCCGGTCCGAATAGCCCCGTCTAACTACTCTAAGGTTAATATGACATGGCTCAGCCTGTGGCCCGTTTCTTTTCCGTTGTTGCATGGATCGTATATATAATATGATGATCTCGCACACAGGTTATGTCCCTGTGTCGGCCAAGACTGGGGTGTGAATAATACTCTGGGCTTGCGTCAGAGTATTAAAGAGGGGATTGTAAGAATATAATCCTGAATACTCCTAAACCTACTCTTGTAAATGCGCGGCCCAAGGGTGACTGTCGTTTAGTGTAGCAGTTTAGGGTTTACTTTAGGCCAGCTACAATACAGTACGTGCTGCTCTGTACATTTTGCATTTCCACATGTTCTGTTCCCGTTTCATATCTTGATTTTGTCTATGTTTTTGTGTGAAACATTCTGTTGAACTGTGCATAACTCTTGTGTGACCTTGATACTGAGTGTGCAAAGCACATTCCGTAACTTTCCACTGCTGATACTCCCTACGCAGAGTATATATAAAGCCCCGACGCGCAGCTGCGCATTGGGGCACGACTGAGAATAAACCAGATTGATTTAACTCGTGTGGTTTGCTCTCTTTTTGTCCTCGGAGTACTCCTTGTAACGCATCTGAACAGCACGCAGCACAATCCTAACAGACACGCTCCATCGCAGATGCACCAAACCTCATGTGATACTTCAGGCCAACTCCCCTGACACATACATGCAATCGGTTCTGACCCACACTCATATTTTTCCTTTCTTTTTGCTCATCCCTTTTCCTCTATAGGCTTGCATTGATTTTTGGCTCCATTGAAAATGAATGGTGTTTCAGGAGAAAAACTTTCACTCTCCATCAATATTTTTAACCAAGTGACCAAACTTCAAGAAACTTCACTTGATGCCTCAGGCCAAGTCCCCGCACAGATCCATCCCCTCATCTGAGACCTGCACTCGTCTTTTACTTGGTTTTCACGCATCTCTTTTTACCTCCATAGGCTTCCATTGATTTTTGGCCCCATTCAAATGAATGGAGTTTTGCTCATACACTTCACCACACATCCACCAAACTTCATACGGCACCTCAGGCCAAATCACCCATCACACACGATATCGGTTCTGACCCGCACTCGTCTTTGTCTTGTCTTTCATCTGTCCATTTTTTCTCCATTTTGCCGCTAATCAATGGAAGCTTGACTGAGTCATTCCTCCCTTCCCCCATAGGTGATGATGCATTTGGCAAGGATCTGCTCATTTGAGACTTTGACAGCAAATCAACTTCAACTCAATGGCCCCTTTATTAGGAATACTTATACACGCACACACGATAGCAATTAGCATAGAAGCATTCACGTGTTACCATGCTAGCTGTTAGCATGTTACCCATTACAATATCATGCCTGCTGTTAGCTCGCGAGTTGAACTGAGTTCGCATGTTCACCATTAGTATGTTATCATGAGAGCTGTTAACATGTTAGGATTAGCATGGTAGCATGCAGAGTTCGCATGTTTGCCGTTAGCGAGTTCACCTGAGCATGTTAGCATGTTAGCTGTTAAGGCCTCTGCATGCTCTTGCGACAAGGCTTTCGCAGATAGCTTTTCGCAGACAGTTGTAATTTATCGTTGAGCGGGGAGTAATAGGCGTGCGCGATGTTATTCACCGGCACAACGCAAGGGGGCGTGAAGTCGCTAGGAGTAGTTGGTGGGTGTGGTTAGTGGAGTGTTTATCCTCCGGTTACTTATAATGACTAGACCTTTTTTTTTTTTTATAATGACTAGAACTGGAGTCGTATAGATGTACGTACTTCCTCAATCAACCACTCTTCATGCTGCTCCATCTTTGCTCGTGTTTTTAAAAATGCCGGTCGTGAAAACAAGCCAAACCGGGAAAGTAGGGAAGCGGAAGTGCGTGTACAGCGGATGTAGAGTGGACCAATCAGAGCCCTCTTGTCTGCGAGGCTTCTGCGGTGGTCACAATTTTTGGGAGGTGCACGCAGAGCGTCTGCGAAGGTGTGGGGGGGCTACGCAGACACTGTCTGCGACGCTATCTGCGAGGACTGGGTTGTCAGCATAAATTGGCCTTTAGCATGTCACCTTCAGCGTGTTAGCATGCTAAAAGTTAACATACTAGCCATTAGCATGTTAGCCTGTTAGCTGTTAGCATGATAGCTGTCAGCATATTAGCCTTAAAGTGTTAGAATTTTAACAAATAGCATGTTAATCATTAGCATGTTAGAATGCTAGCTGTTAACATGTTAGTATGCTAACTGCTAGCATGCTAGTTGTTAGCATGTTGGCATGCTAGCTTTTAGCATGCTAGCATGATAGCTGTTCTGCTGCAGCTCAGCAAGCACACTTTGCATTTTCTGTGCAGAAATGCAGTCTAGTTTTTATTTGTGTTTTTTTGTGGATGTCCATATAATATATAGAACATTACATGAAGATATGAAGTTTATCTTCTTGTGTTGAAAATATTTCCACTCGTTCGCTTCATTCACTCATATGATCATCACTCAAAGATAAGCTCAACCATGTAATATCTAGATATATCATTGTATATCTATATATACAAAGTCTTGCAAAAGTATTCATCCCCCTTGGTGTTTGTCCTGTTTTGTCGCATTACAAGCTGGAATTAAAATGGATTTTTGGGGGGTTAGCACCATTTGAGTTACACAACATGCCTACAACTTTTTTTTTTTAAAGATATTTTTTTGGGCTTTTTTTTTTTTTTGCACCTTTATTGGATAGGACAGTGTAGAGACAGGAAATGAGCGGGAGAGAGAGAGACGGGAAGGGATCGGGAAATGACCTCGGGCCGGAATCGAACCCGGGTCGCCCGCATACATGGTATGGCGCCTTAACCACCTGAGCCACGACGCCCCCAACATGCCTACAACTTTAAAGGTGCAAATTGTTTTTTGTAACACAAACAATAATTAAGATGAAAAAACAGAAATCTGGAGTGTGCATAGGTATTCACCCCTTTCGTATGAAACCCCTAAATAAGAGCTGGTCCAACCAGTTCACTTCATAAGTCACATAATTAGTTGATTAAGATCCACCTGTGTGCAATCAAAGTGGATGGATACTTTTGCAAGACACTGTATGTGGTCCCACCACCACCATTGATTGGACAATTGGGTGCTCAACTGTCCCATGGGCAAATGTGTGTTGTTCCCTTATTTCACTTCTAAATCAGCATATAAAAGTTGTCAAGTTGTGGCATTTGCATTTGGGATCTGTTGCTTTTAGCTCTCAATATGAAGTCCAAAGAGCTGTCACTGCCAGTGAAGTAAGCCAACATTAGGCTGAAAAATTATAACATGCATCAGAGAGATAAAAACATTAGACGTAGCCAAATCAACCATTTTGGACGTTCTTAAAAAGTCGTGAAATTCCTCCAGGAGGTAGGTGTCTCTGTGGCAAAGTCAACAATCAAGAGAAGACTTCAACAGAGTAAATACAGAGGGTTTATTACAATATCTAAACCATTAATAAGCCTCAAAATCTGGAAGACCTGACTGTACACAAACAAATTTGTGATTGCTCTTTTTGTGGAAAAAAAAATTGTAAATTACAACCCCGATTCCAAAAAAGTTGGGACAAAGTACAAATTGTAAATAAAAACGGAATGCAATGATGTGGAAGTTTCAAAATTCCATATTTTATTTAGAATAGAACATAGATGACATATCAAATGTTTAAAGTGAGAAAATGTATCATTTAAAGAGAAAAATTAGGTGATTTTAAATTTCATGACAACAACACATCTCAAAAAAGTTAGGACAAGGCCATGTTTACCACTGTGAGACATCCCCTTTTCTCGTTACAACAGTCTGTAAACGTCTGGGGACTGAGGAGACAAGTTGCTCAAGTTTAGGGATAGGAATGTTAACCCATTCTTGTCTAATGTAGGATTCTAGTTGCTCAACTGTCTTAGGTCTTTTTTGTCGTATGTTCCATTTTATGATGCGCCAAATGTTTTCTATGGGTGAAAGATCTGGACTGCAGGCTGGCCAGTTCAGTACCCGGACCCTTCTTCTACGCAGCCATGATGCTGTAATTGATGCAGTATGTGGTTTGGCATTGTCATGTTGGAAAATGCAAGGTCTTCCCTGAAAGAGACGTCGTCTGGATGGGAGCATATGTTGCTCTAGAACCTGGATATACCTTTCAGCATTGATGGTGTCTTTCCAGATGTGTAAGCTGCCAATGCCACATGCACTAATGCAACCCCATACCATCAGAGATGCAGGCTTCTGAACTAAGCGCTGATAACAGCTTGGGTCGTCCTTCTCCTCTTTAGTCTGAATGACACGGCGTCCCTGATTTCCATAAAGAACTTCAAATTTTGATTCGTCTGACCACAGAACAGTTTTCCACTTTGCCACAGTCCATTTTAAATGAGCCTTGGCCCAGAGAAGACGTCTGCACTTCTGGGTCATGTTTAGATACGGCTTCTTCTTTGAACTATAGAGTTTTAGCTGGCAACGGTAGATGGCACGGTGAATTGTGTTCACAGATAATATTCTCTTGAAATATTCCTGAGGCCATTTTGTGATTTCCAATACAGAAGCATGCCTGTATGTGATGCAGTGCCGTCTAAGGGCCCGAAGATCACGGGCACCCAGTATGGTTGGTTTTCCGGCCTTGACCATTAGGCACAGAGATTCTTCCAGATTCTCTGAATATTTTGATGATATTATGCACTGTAGATGATGATATGTTCAAACTCTTTGCAATTTTACACTGTCAAACTCCTTTCTGATATTGCTCCACTATTTGTCGGCGCAGAATTAGGGGGATTGGTGATCCTCTTCCCATCTTTACTTCTGAGTGCCGCTGCCACTCCAAGATGCTCTTTTTATACCCAGTCATGTTAATGACCTATTGCCAATTGACCTAATGAGTTGCAATTTGGTCCTCCAGCTGTTCCTTTTTTGTACTTTTAACTTTTCCAGCCTCTTATTGCCCCTGTCCCAACTTTTTTGAGATGTGTTGCTGTCATGAAATTTCAAATGAGCCAATATTTGGCATGAAATTTCAAAATGTCTCACTTTTGACATTTGATATGTTGTCTATATTCTACTGTGAATACAATATCAGTTTTTGAGATTTGTAAATTATTGCATTCCATTTTTATTTACAATTTGTACTTTGTCCCAACTTTTTTGGAATCGGGGTTGTACTTGCAACATTGGCAATCATTGAGTTCTCCATTGACTAAAAGTTGCATAGTGAAATCCCATGATTGCCAATGGGACATTGAGAAAGACCCTTAACCTTCAACTGCATAGCTGTGTGTGCTTCGATTAGATTCTCTCTCACTCATGGGTCTGAGAAGTAAAGAAATGTAAATGAATCAATTTCACAATTTATAATTAACCCTGAATGAAAGAGAAAGGAATGGCACACTTATAATGAATATTCAATTTTATTTTTGTTTTTCTTTTGGAAATGTTGCATATGGACCACTGTGTTGCATCACTGACCAAGGAATTGCATGGGTACAAATACCGAGTTTGCACTGCGTGGGAGAAACGTGTCAGTTATCATATATCAGCAGGTTTCACTTCTCCTTTATAACCTCAGACTTCCTGTGTATGAAGCAAGCTACATAAGTCTCATGACAGCAGACGTTTCATTCTCAGAAATAAGAGAGCTTAATTGTACTTTTCTTGTTGCAGGGTCTCTTGAACCTTTGCTGTGTATCTTGTACTTTAAAGAAACATCAAGTACAGTGTCTTGCAAAAGTATTCATCCCCTTTGGTGTTTGTCCTGGTTTGTCGCATTACAAGCTGGAATTAAAATGGATTTTTGGAGGGTTAGCACCATTTGATTTACACAACATGCCTACCGCTTTAAAAGTGCAAATTGGGGTTTTGTTTGTTTGTTTTATTGTGACACAAACAATAATTAAGATGAAAAAACAGAAATCTGGAGTATGCACAAGTATTCATCCCTTTTCATATGAAACCCCTAAATAAGAGCTGGTCCAACCAATTCACTTCATAAGTCACATTAGTTGATTAAGATCCACCTGTGTACAATCAAAGTGTCACATGATCTGTCACATGATGTATGTATAAATCAACCTGTTCTGGAAGGACCCTGACTCTGCAACACTACTAAGCAAGCAACATGAAAACCAAGGAGCCTCCAAAGAAGTCAGAGACAAAGTTGTGGAGAAGTATAGATCAGGGTTGGGTTATGAAAAATATCCCAAACTTTGAATGTTCCAGGGAGCACCATTAAATCCATTATAGCAAAATGGAGAGAATATGGCACCACTACAAACCTGACAAGAGACAGCAGCCCACCAAAACTCAGACCAGTTAAGGAGGGCATTAATCAGAGATGCAACAAAGACACCAATGATAACACCGAAGGAGCTGCAAAGATCCACAGCAGGGATGGGAGTATCTGTCCATAGGACCATTTTAAGCCGTACACTCCACAGAGCAGGGCTTTATGGAAGAGTGGCCAGAAAAAAGTCATTGCTTAAGCAAACACATTTGGAGTTTGCCCAACAGCATGTGGCAGACTCCCCAAACATGTGGAAGAAGATTCTCTGGTCAAATAAGAATAAAATTGATCTTTTTGTCCATCATGGGAAACATCATGTGTGGCGCAAACCCAACACCCTGAAAACACCATTCCTACAGTGAAGCATGGTGGTGGTAGCATCATGCTATGGAAATATTTTTCATCTGCAGGGACAGAAAAGCTGATCAGAATGGAAAGAAAGATGGATGGCACTAAATACAGGGCAATTCTGGAGGAAAACCTGTTTGAGTCAGCCAGAGGTTTGAGACTAGGATGAAGGTTCACATTCCAGCAGGACAATGACCCTAAACATACTGCTAAAGCTACACTGGAGTGGTTTAAAGGGAAACATTTAAATGTCTTGGAATGGCTGTGTCAAAGCTCAGACCTCAATCCAGTTGAGAATCTGTGGCATAACTTGTAGATTGTTGTACACCAATGCAACCCATCTAACTTGAAAGAGTTGGAGCAGTTTTGCCTTGAGGAATGGGCAAAAACCCCAGTGGCTAGATGTGCTAAGCTAATAGAGACATACCCCAAGAGACTTGCAGCTGTAATTGTAGCAAAAGGTGGCTCTATAAAGCATTTTTTTTTTTTTTGGGGGGGGGGGGGGGTGAATTCCTGTGCACACTCTAGATTTCTGTTTTTTTATATTAATTATTGTTTGTGTCACAATAATAAATGAATGAATTTTTTTTAAATGTACTTTTAAAGTGGTAGGCATGTTGTGTAAATCAAATGGTGCTAACCCCCCAAAAATCCATTTTAATTCCAGCTTGTAATGCAACAAAACAGGACAAACACCAAGCAGGATGAATACTTCTGCAAGACACTGTACTTTCTTGGGTAAATCAGTGGTTGTTAAAGGGTACCTGCAGCAAAGAATAAACATAGGCAACAAATATTACACATTTTGCCCAAATGCATTTTGACTCTTCTGTACTGTCACACTGTGTCGCATAAAGCAGTACTTTAAAATTCTTGTTTTCCTGTTCACTCCATATTGCTCCATTGTTGGTGGTGTCAAAGGTCAGCTTGACACAGAATCATTGGTAGGTTTCCTGTATCTTGATTGTCTCTCTGATCCTGACACCACAGTGTAGCCCAATGTACAAAACATTGTTGAAAAATAGTGAAGTGCAAAGCCACTGGTTGCAGAAATGATTAAACATGATAAAGGAAAGCATTTTTTTTTCTGCGTTCCATTGGAGACAACCGAGCAATGTAAATGACTTTATAAATAGTGGCTATACAACTTGGGAATAGGTCACACTTTAGAAGCACTCTCCTTTAGTAGAACTTCTGTTGTTTGCGAGGACCATTTTGAGCTTGATTGCTTTGAAAGGAATCTCCAGGCCAAACTCTTGAGCTACACAGGTCACGTTAGACTCAAACCCAATGCTATGCTAACAATATTTCAACATTGTCCATGGAAAAGGGATTCAGGCCATGCGAGCTGATTAACTGGAATAGAATAGATATCCCAAGCTTATATAGCGGCACTGCTTAAACGAGAATCTCCCAATGAGTGTAAAACATGTTGGTAAATAATCCCACGTTATTTTTTAAAAAGCAAATTAAAAATAAATGTTCGATAAAACCTATCTATCTTGTGTAAATAATTATACAAATTTCATTTTCTGGTGGTCAAGTGTTTGAGATATGTTGCCTTGGACTTATGATTGAGTTCCCTGTGGTCCCAAAAGCCATCAAAAATCAGGTCAATGCTTTACCATATTCTCTTAAGTATGAAGCCTTGCTCCTCTATAAATTCACACTTTGTTTCGAGCTGTCACTAGCCTTTATTTAGACCATATAAACTACTGTGGCACATTGCATGTCTGTACCTATAGTCACACATGAAATAAATAGGCTTTATAGCTAGTACAGACACACACATACAGTGGGGCAAAAAAGTATTTAGTCAGTCACCAATTGTGCAAGTTCTCTCACTTAAAAAGATGAGAGAGGCCTGTAATTTTCATCATAGGTATACCTCAACTATGAGGGACAAAAGGAGAAAAAAAAATCCAGAAAATCACATTGTCTGATTTTTAAAGAATTTATTTGCAAATTATGGTGGCAAATAAGTATTTGGTCAATAACAAAAGTTCATCTCAATACTTTGTTATATACCCTTTGTTGGCAATGACAGAGGTCAAACGTTTTCTGTAAGTCTTCACAAGGTTTTCACACACTGTTGCTGGTATTTTGGCCCATTCCTCCATGCAGATCTCCTCTAGAGCAGTGATGTTTTGGGGCTGTCGCTGGGCAACACGGACTTTCAACTCCCTCCAAAGATTCTCTATGGGATTGAGATCTGGAGACTGGCTTGGCCACTCCAGGACCTTGAAATGCTTCTTACGAAGCCACTCCTTCATTGCCTGGGCAGTGTGTTTGGGATCATTGTCATGCTGAAAGACCCAGCCACGTTTCATCTTCAATGCCCTTGCTGATGAAAGGAGGTTTTCACTCAAAATCTCACGATACATGGCCCCATTCATTCTTTCCTTTACACGGATCAGTCGTCCTGGTCCCTTTGCAGAAAAACAGCCCAAAAGCATGATGTTTCCACCCCCATGCTTCACAGTAGGTATGGTGTCCTTTGGATGCAACTCAGCATTCTTTCTCCTCCAAACACAACAAGTTGAGTTTTTACCAAAAAGTTCTATTTTGGTTTCATCTGACCATATGACATTCTCCCAATCCTCTTCTGGATCATCCAAATGCTCTCTAGCAAACTTCAGACGGGCCTGGACATGTACTGGCTTAAGCAGGGGGACACGTCTGGCACTGCAGGATTTGAGTCCCTGGCGGCATAGTGTGTTACTGATGGTAGCCTTTGTTACTTTGGTCCCAGCTCTCTGCAGGTCATTCGCTAGGTCCCCCCATGTGGTTCTGGGATTTTTGCTCACCGTTCTTGTGATCATTTTGACCCCATGGGGTGAGATCTTGTGTGGAGCCCCAGATCGAGGGAGATTATCAGTGGTCTTGTATGTCTTCCATTTTCTAATAATTGCTCCCACAGTTGATTTCTTCACACCAAGCTGTTTACCTATTGCAGATTCAGTCTTCCCAGCCTGGTGCAGATCTACAATTTTGTTTCTGGTGTCCTTTGACAGCTCTTTGGTCTTGGCCATAGTGGAGTTTGGAGTGTGACTGTTTGAGGTTGTGGACAGGTGTCTTTTATACTGATAATGAGTTCAAACAGGTGCCATTAATACAGCTAACGAGTGGAGGATAGAGGAGCCTCATAAAGAAGTTGTTACAGGTCTGTGAGAGCCAGAAATCTTGCTTGTTTGTAGGTGACCAAATACTAATTTTACCGAGGAATTAACCCATTAATTCATTAAAAATCCTACAATGTGATTTCCTGGATTCATTCACCCCATTCTGTCTCTCATAGTTGAAGTGTACCTACAGTATGATGAAAATTACAGGCCTCTCTCATCTTTTTAAGTGGGAGAACTTGCACAATTGGTAGCTGACTAAATACTTTTTTGCCCCACTGTACATAAATATGCACAAACAAAATGAGTGTGTGTGTGTATATATATATATATATATATATATAGGCTGCTTACTAATTTTTGAGTTCTCCATCTGGTGCTCGCCCTCTCACATCAGGCTATCATGGTCTGTATATAGTCCATTTCTCATGCAGGCTTGTGTGCGACATGTTTTTCCAAACCAGGTTTATCCATGAAACAATTCAATGACACTGCCTGTATTGTGTCATATAAAAGTTTGTGCTCTTTACAACAAACACATTCACTGTCAGTTTTCTGCTTGGCACACTTTCCACATCATCACCAGATAGCTGCTGAACCCTTTGACCTGTTGTTACGATTTGACTCCAGATCGTAACAAACAAAACAAGGGAGGACACGGAACACGAAATTACCAATATAATTAAAGAATTTACTTAGAAAAAAGAAAACTATATACCACATATATACACACACACACACACACACACACACACACACAACAGGTTCGTCAGTAATCAGTAGTATTAAGCAGTGCAGACATATAATATTAGTGTACTGAAAATATATACAAAGATAAAAAAAAACCAAACAAAACGATAATAAAAGAAACAGAAAACAGAAGTTGCGCGCCCCGGATCCCTTGACCTGTTCCTTTTTAAACAGGAACCAATCAGGTGCAACCTTAATTAGATGAAACCACACCTCTAAGCGCGGCTTCTGTGAATGCTCAAAGTCGTCACACGCCCCCCCCCCCCCCCCCCCAAAAAAAAAAAAACGAAGAGCCTCATAGGGTCATAGTTTTCGAAGCCCGACAATCCAGCACCTCAACTAAGAACAGGCCCATCGAATGCAAAGCCAGGTCATCCCGGACACTCATTCCCGTCCGTGACTCCATTTCACCCAGCAAGAGCAACCCCAGCATCTAAAAATAAGTTAGGTGGAGAAGAAAAGGGCTAAAGGGAAAGAGCAAGCATCACATGATTATGCACGAGACAGAGCATCAGCCACAATATTGTCAGATCCTTTAATATGTATAATATTTAGACAATATGACTGTAAAAATAATGACCAACGGACTAAACGATGATTTGGACATTTCAAAGAATTCAAAAAAGGTCAAAGGATTATGATCAGTGAAAACAGTCAATGCTACAGCAGAATTAATATATACAGCAAAATGTTGTTGTGGCAGCGGGGGCGTGGTCAAGCGCCGGTCTGTGACAGGAGGGCGGAGTCAGGGAAGGTAAGTGGCAGAATCACGTCACCTGAGAGCAATTAACCTGTGTTTGTGTGTCTTCCCAGTGACCGCGCCCTATATGAGGAGGGAGAGCGAGAGCAGAGGGAAGCTCAGCCCTGAACCAGACGCCGGTTGTGTGTCTGTGAATGTTATTGTTATACTGAAAAGTGTGGCAATAAAGCCATTTATAAAACCTGATCTCTGTCCTGCCGTCCTCTGTGCTCCACCCACACGTAGGGTCTCTTACAGTGGTGCCGAAACCCGGGACAGTGGAGCACCAAACCAGCAGCCCCATGGAATCCTCCCCGTTCGCCGATCTGGTCCACGCCCTCGCCACGGCTCAGCAAAGCCAGCACCAGGCACTCGTCACGCTCCGAAAGGAGCAGGAGCAGCGCTTCGAAGCCCTGGTGCTGGCCCAGCAGGAAGATCGCGAGGCGTTCCGGCATCTCCTCGCGTCGGCGGGGTCCACCAGCGCTCCGGCCGCGGGCCCGTCTCCCCTCATTGTCACCAAGATGGGCCCGCAGGACGACCCCGAGGCGTTCATCACGTTGTTTGAACAGGTCGCCGAAGCCTCGGGGTGGCCGATGGAGCAGCGCGCGGCGCGCCTCCTCCCCCTGCTCACGGGAGAGGCACAGCTGGCCGCGCTACAGCTCCCCGCCGACCGCCGGCTGGCCTTCGCGGACCTCCGCCGGGCCGTCCTCCAGCGCGTGGGGCGCACACCGGAGCAACAGCGCCAGCGCTTCCGCGCGCTGCGACTGGAGGAAGTCGGCCGGCCGTTCGCGTTCGGCCAGCAGCTCCGGGACGCCTGCTGGCGGTGGCTGAGGGCCAACGATCGCGACGCCGAGGGAATCGTCGACCAGGTGGTACTGGAACAGTTCATCGCCCGCTTACCAGCCGGAACCGCGGAGTGGGTCCAGTGCCACCGCCCGGCGTCGCTGGATCAGGCAGTCAAGCTGGCGGAGGATCATCTGGCGGCTGTCCCGGCGACAGGACAGCAGATGGCATCTCTTCTCTCCTCTTCTCTCTCTCTCTCTCCCCCTCCTCCTGTGTCCTGTCCTCGCCCCATTCCCCCTCCGCGGAGGCGGGGGCCGGCACCCCCCCAGCCGGCCCGCCGCACCCGCGGTGCCCTCCCGTTTCTCCCTTCTGTGTCTGTCTCTCCCCCACCTCAGGTGAGTGAGCCCCAGATCACCGGTGCAGAGGGAAAGCCCGGGCCGGTTTGCTGGCGCTGCGGGGAACCGGGCCACCTTCAACAGCAGTGCACGGCAATGGAAGTGGGCGCGGTGGTTCGGATCCCCGACGCGCCAGAGGCCGCCCTCGATCGGGCCGGAGCGTATCGCATACCGGTGAGTATCCAAGGGGCTACATATCAGGCGTTGGTGGATTCTGGTTGTAATCAGACCTCAATTCGCCAAAGCCTGGTTCAAAACGAGGCATTGGGGGGAGCACAAGGGGTGAAGGTGTTATGTGTGCACGGGGATGTTCACAGCTACCCTTTGGTGTCGGTCCACATTATTTTCAGAGGGGAAAAATTCATAGTAAAGGCGGCGGTTAATCCTCGCCTTACCCACTCTCTAATTTTGGGGACTGATTGGCCGGGATTTCGGGGTTTAATGACACGCCTAGTAGAGAGTGGGTCCTGCCATTTGACAGGGGGAGGTCCCGGTGTCGCTTTGGCGGGAGCAGCTGTCACAGAGCCGTCTACGTCATCTCCGCGTCAGAGTGAGGAGCCGCCGGCTCCTCCTCTCTCTATTGGGGAATCCCTCGCGGATTTCCCATTAGAGCAGTCGCGAGACGAGACTCTGCGGCATGCGTTTGACCAAGTGAAAGTAATCGATGGTCAAACGCTCCAGCCGAACGCCACCCCGTCCTTCCCCTACTTCGCGATTATGAAGGATAGATTATACCGAGTGACGCAGGACACTCAAACGAAAGAGCGAGTCACGCAGCTTTTAATTCCGAAGAGCCACCAGGAATTGGTATTCCAGGCGGCTCACTTTAATCCCATGGCTGGACACTTAGGGCAGGATAAAACACTAGCCCGAATAATGGCCCGTTTCTATTGGCCGGGGATTCGCGGCGATGTCCATAGGTGGTGTACGGCATGCCGCGAATGCCAGTTAGTAAACCCAGCGGCCATTCCAAAAGCGCCTTTGCGCCTTCTACCGTTAATCGAGACCCCGTTTGAGAGAATTGGGATGGATCTCGTCGGGCCATTAGATCGGTCAGCACGAGGGTACCGCTTTATATTAGTTCTGGTGGACTATGCAACGCGATACCCGGAAGCAGTGCCTCTGCGCAATATCTCAGCACGCAGTATTGCAGAGGCACTCTTCCGCGTCATCTCCCGAGTTGGAATCCCGAAAGAGATTCTGACTGATCAAGGCACTACGTTTATGTCACAAACACAGGTTAATTGCTCTCAGGTGACGTGATTCTGCCACTTACCTTCCCTGACTCCGCCCTCCTGTCACAGACCGGCGCTTGACCACGCCCCCGCTGCCACAGTTGTAAAGCCCAAATCAAAGCTAAAGCTTCCTTTTCCACCACTGAATAGTGCAATTGATATGGACAAAATTTCTTCGAAAAGAAACAAATGGGATGTAAAACTCCCTGGTCATCCGCTTGAATTAAGACAGCGCCAGCCCCTACGTTATTGGCATCAACCTGTAACGAAAAAGGTTGGTCAAACCTCGGAGCGGCCAAAACTGGAGCAGAACAAAGAATAGACTTCACATTTTCAAACGCTTTTTGACAGCTTGATGTCCACACATACTTCTTCCCATCCCTTAAAAGAGTGGTCAAAGGGGCCACGACAGTCGAAAAGTTCCAGCAGAAACATCAATAGAATCCGAATAAACCCCAAAATCTGCGCAAATCTTTTTTTGTAACAGGAGGCGGATATTGCTGAATAGCCGTGATTTTAGCATGGATGGGATGCACTTCGCCATTCCCGACAACTTTACCAAGGTACGTTACCGTGGCTCTGGCAAACTCACACTTTGCCAGGTTCACCGTAAGCTGCGCCTCGGTCAAACGATCAAACACTGCCTTGAGCCTCTGCAAATGCGAAGCCCAAGTATCACTAAAAAGAACCAAATTGTCGAGATATACAGCACATCCATCTAAACCAGAAATAACACGACTCATAAGTCTCTGAAAACTTGCTGGTGTGTTTCGCAACCCAAAGCTCATTACTGTGTAAGAAAACAACCCAAATGGAGTAATAAAAGAGGAGATGTCACGTGCCCGTGCTGTAAGTGGCACTTGCCAATATCCTTTTAAAAGGTCAAGTTTTGTTACAAATTTGGCTGATCCCACTTCATCAATACAATCCTCAATTCGAGGCAATGGGAAACTATCACTTTTAGTAATACTATTAACTTTTCGAAAATCTGTGCAGAAACAAACGGTCTTATCGGGTTTGTCAACAAGAATGCATGGAGAGGCCCACTCAGACGAAGAATGCACAGCAATATTATTTTCAAGCATATACTGAATCTCAGCCTCCATTAACTTTCGTTTTTCTGGGGAGACACGATAAAAACGTTTAATTGGTACAGCGTCACCTACATCAATATCGTGCTCTATCCATGTTGTTCTGGACGGTGCATCACCAAACAGGTCAGGATAATTATTAATGAGCTGGATCAGCTCAGCCCACTGTGACGGAGGCAGATATGCAAACAAGTTATCCAGCTAGGCCAAAGATTCCGAGCTTTTCAAACGTCCCCTTAAAATCCCATCACTGGGCGAAACAAGCTCACTGTCAGTCTCGCTACCTGGGCTACACTCAAAAACTGAAACAGAGGTTAACGCAAGTTTAAAGCTAGCCGAATCATAATAGGGCTTCATCATGTTGACATGAAACAAAGTTGACTTTTTCCTACGAAATGGCGTAGAAACCAAATAATTCTCAGACACTTTTCGAAGGACAATGTAAGGACCATCAAACGTTGACTCAAAAGGTGAACCAACTACTGGCTGAAGCACAAGGACACGATCACCCTCTTCAAATGAACATTGCTCAACAGTGCAATCATACAAACGCTTCATTTTCCGCTGCGCACACTAAATTTTGCTTCGCAATCTCACGAACTCGAGATAGTCGATCCTTAAAGCTATTCACATAAGCCTCAATACTTTTAGGCAGTTCGATTTTATTTCCAACCTCACTCAAGATGGACATAATCCCCCAAACTTTATGACCAAACCCGTACTCTCTTGGACTACCTTGCGAGCAGCGAGCATAAGCCAGGGTAGCGCTTCTTCCCAGTCCGCATCTAGTTGAATGCTATAAGCGCGCAAAAGCGACTTCATAGTTTGATGAAAGCGCTCCAGAGACCCTTGAGACTGAGCGTGATACACTGTCGATGTTAAATGTTGAATATGTAACTGCTTCAAAACCTCATTAAAAATACGAGAGGTGAAGTTTGAGCCTTTATCACTTTGCACAATTCTGGGAATACCAAAAATAGACACAAACTGGGAGAACGCTTTAAGGACTGATTTTGTTGAAATGGTGTGCAGTGGATATGCAAATGGGTAACGAGTATTTAAGCACATGATGGTAAATATGTAATTGCTACCACTTTTCGACCGTGGAAGAGGGCCTACACAGTCAATAACAAGGTGCTCAAATGGTTCTCTAACAGCAGGAATGGGATGCAGCAGAACTGGCCTAAGCTTTTGATTAGGCTTACCCATAACTTGACATGTATGACACATTTTGATACAAGCAGACACATCCTTTTTAACCCGAGGCCAAAAAAAATATTTGAGGATACGATCGTAGGTTTTCCTCACACCCCCGTGGCCACACTGATCATGAGCCACCTGCAAAACTGAGTTACGATAATTAGACGGGACCACCACCTGAATTAAAGCTTCTCCCACAAACATCACAATGTGGCACCCATTTGCGAAACAAAATTCCATTATTTGTAAAATATCCCCGGGCAGCTCTTAGTGCATCTGTGGATGAAAGCGAATTAACAAACAAATCAGCCAACATCAGATCCTTTAACTGATCACCACTCCACTCCTTAGCTGTCACAGGAAAAGGCAAAGAGGACAGATCAGGTACACACACACAGTTTTCGAACTCGTCTTTAGATCAGTTGTTAAACGCTCCTCAGAACGAGACATAGATCGTGTAACCACACAGACTGCATTTGTAGTGTCTTGTTCCATGGCACAACTGCTATGGAGAATGGAAACAACAGGTGATGGCGTGTCAGCCCAAACCCTTTTGCCCCCAATCATATTTCCCAAGATCACATGAACTCCATCCACAGGCAGAGCGGGACGAACGCCCAAAACCACTTCTCCCTGTACAAAATCTGACTGGATATTAAGTTTATGTAAAGGAACAGAAACAGTACTCATCCCAATGCCACGAATAAGTACATTTTCACCCGTATAAGTATCTGCAGAAAAGGGCAGCACAGACTGCACAATGAAAGAATCAACTGCTCCTGTGTCACGCAAAATTTTCACTGGGACATCCTCGTGGCCGGGCAAAGAAACATAACCATCTGCACGGGCGCAGATAGAGGGGGGGACGGGTGGGATTCGTCCCACCCAGATTTAAATTCACTTCGTTCGGTCCCCCCCACTTATAGGGAGGAAAAAACGTCTATGCTGTCTTTCTTTGCATAAGGCAAACCTCACGGAAAAATCAAAAGACTAATTACCATTCGGTTTATTGAGGTGCACAGCAGTACATACATAGTTGCAACAACTCACATAAAACAAAACAAAGACTGATATTCGGTTGGTTGAGCTGCACAGACTGCACAGGTTGCGAGCTCGAGCTTGGTTGCTATGGTAACCCACAAGTTTGACAGGCATATCGGGGTTGGGGTTGGTTTGCTGGCAGCTTTGTCCCCCCCAGTTTTTTGTCCCCCCCAGTTCCAAAAACGTATCTGCGCCCCTGACCATCTGTAACGAAAGGCAGATAGGACATTAAACCATCCACACCCAAATTATCTTTACAAGGCATGTCAGTGGCTTGTACTTCAGGGCTAATTGTCAAAAATGATGCCAACAGTGTCGGTCTAGCCTGTCCTTGATAGTTAGACTGAGTTAATTTATTCTTAAGCATAGGACAGTCAACTTTCCAATGCCCAATTTCACGACAGTAATTACAGGTCAGGTCTGCATCACGCTTACGAAGCGGTGGAGACTTCAAAACTCTATTGGCTCCCTGACCTGTATTTTGCATACTAAAACTCCAAAAAGTGTTCTTATGAATCAAAGTAAATTCATCTGCTAGAGCAGCAGCCTCTTCTGGCGTTTTAATCTTATGTTCAGAGATAAACGTTGCAACACGCTCTGGAACAGATGATTTAAACTGTTCTACAAGCATTAAGTTAGTCAAATCATCAAATGACTTAACCTCACTTGCAGAACACCAGTGACTAAAATGCTTTCGCAAATCTCTAGCAAACTCCAAATGAGTCTGATCCGCTTGTTTAAAACCTGCACGAAATCTCTGATGGTATGCCTCTGGAACAAGTTCATAAGTACGCAACACAACAGTTTTCACTTTAGCGTAACTCTTTGAATCTTCAGCAGGCGATGACGAATAGGCCTCCTGGGCTTTACCTGTTAATACGCACTGCAAAAGCAAACATTTGTCAATATCCGACCACTTCCTTGCATCTGCAACGCGTTCAAATAAAGAAAAAAAAAAGTGTCCGGATCATCCTCATTAAACTTTGGCACCAGTTGTAAATTTAGCCTGACATCCATAAAACAGTCAGACTGGATCTTACCATCTTTCAGGAGATTTAATCGTAAAAACTCAAGATCTAATTTAGATCTTTCTAATTCAATGCGATTGTTTTCTGAAATATGCTTTATTTTCTCATGTTCAAGCTGCAATTCTAACAATTCTTTCCTCTGCTGAAAGGTCATTTCGCCAGAAGTTAGTTCACCACCAGTCCCCAAAGCATCAGCGACAGGTGTTGAACTAACAAGCTGGCGTGGCGGCGCATCGGACACAGGTGGTAATATCACAGGTTGCTGCAGCGATGCAGCAGGAGCAGAGGCTACAAGAACCTTAGGCTCCTCTTCCAAAATTCCCTTTTCAATTAAAGCAGTAATCAATGCAATTTTAATAGTTTCTTTATGTTTACGATCTGCATCTGAAATTGAAATCTTAAAGTGTCCTGCTATTTGCAACAAGGTTTCTTTCTTGCAACTTTCCAAATTTTCCCGACTAGGAGACTCACAATTTTCCAACATCCATATTCACAGCAACAAACAAAGAAGTGTGCACAAACAAAAATGATTTCCCCAACTAACTAAACAACAAAGACCCTAATTACGCTCAACCCTAGTCTTCATGCAGTTACCAGCAAGGGGTATTTATGCACTAATTCCAGCGGAGCGCAGGCCGCGACTGATAATCAGCAATGACCTGCAGCTCAGCGGAGGTGCTCCCGAGCAGAACTACTACTCGCGTTCACCACAACACTAAAAAAATAATAACCCCGTCGTGTCTCAAAGGAAACACGACGCTATACCTACTTAGGAAAACCACCTTAAATTTGTGCACAACTTACTTACCCAGGCTCCAATAATAAAACACAAAATGCTGCAAAGAAACCGACATCCTCCCGGACGAGCCCCCATTTTGTTACGATTTGACTCCAGATCGTAACAAAACCAAAACAAGGGAGGACACGGAACACGAAATTACCAAAATAATTAAAGAATTTACTTAGAAAAAAGAAAACTATATACCACATATATACATAATAGGTTCGTCAGTAATCAGTAGTATTAAGCAGTGCAGACATACAATATTAGTGTACTGAAAATATATACAAAGATCAAAAAAATACCAAACAAAACCATAATAAAAGAAAAAACAAAACAGAAGACGCTCGCCCCGGATCCCTCGACCTGTTCCTTTTTAAACAGGAACCAATCAGGTGCAACCTTAATTAGATGAAACCACGCCTCCAAGCGCGGCTTCTGTGAACGCTCAAAGTCGTCACACCTGTCTTCTCAATTTTGTGATTGCAAAGCACCACTGATTTAATCATTAGAATCATCTGATGATTCACTGCTGAAATAATTTACCAGGTGTGGATAGTCCTTTTTCCAAGGTTCGTACAGATATCCGGTTTCTCTGCTGTCCATACTGACTTGAAGATAACTCAAATCCAGACTAACAAGTATGTTTACATCAGCTACACTTAACTTCAGGTACCTGGCTATCAATGACTTGACATCACATCCTGGGAGCCATATTGGTTACCCGTGTGCAAAAAGCTTGATGTGCTGTTGGAATTTTAAGCACTTAAAGCTACTTATGATAGTTAATCAGGTGGCTGCACTTGTGTGTATTATTATAATTATGGCTTGTACTATTAATATCAATCATGTTTAAATGCTGTATCAGTAATCTTTCTGTCCAATTATGTCCCTTAAAATATTTTTAAATGTATAAAATATTCATATTTTCAGGGATAAGATACACACTAAATGTATGAAAGATGTTGTAACAACTATTATGCTTGGGCAATGAGGAACTGGGAGACAGGCCCGGCAGTTCAAGGTGCGTTTTATTTTTACAGTGCACTTTTCAGTGCTTTGACTGCGCGCGCACACAAACACAATCACACATTGAGGAATACAGCTCTCTCTCTCTCTCTCTCTCTCTCATTACTGGCCATCTCAAAGACACACAGAGACACATTAGACAGCCAGTAATTCAACACCGGTATAACTTATCACATGACCTGCTGGTTCAACCTGACTCCTCACCGTTCATAGTCGACGCCAGGGGCGTCCCTAGGCCTTTTTTTACTGGGGCATGTGCCCCAGTAAAAATCAGCTGTGCCCCAGTAAGAAAATGTTGAAAGATTTTCATAACAAACTAGTTTCTTTGGCAGATCATTTATCTACTGTAAGTTGTAGGACAGAGTGTGTTTCAAACTTCTATCGCCTCTTCTTTCTAACTACAAACATAGCGTGCGTGCGGCATGCCATGAGTTCATTTAGCCTACGGGAGAGATGAGTCTACTCTTTGGATGAGTCAGAGAATGGGTTCTGGATGAGTTAAGGTAGCGTGAAGTTTTTGCAACAAAACTAAGCAAACCATATTCTAACAAACCCATTAAACTACATCGAATTAAATGATATTAAATTACTTTTCCAGATGGATATCAGACAATTCTTCTCATGAAGCAGAGACAGGGGCAGGGAAACAGTGACAGATGAGGAGGAGGGTGAGAGAGGTAAGGTTAAGGTTGTAGGCTATGTGCTAGTGCCCTGGGTGCCCACTACGTCGATCGCGATCGACCGGTCGATCTCGAAGGCAGGGATGGTAGATCTCATCTCATCTCATTATCTCTAGCCGCTTTATCCTTCTACAGGAGCCTATCCCAGCTGACTATGGGCGAAAGGCGGGGTACACCCTGGACAAGTCGCCGGGTCATCACAGGGCTGACACATAGACACAGACAACCATTCACACCTACGGTCAATTTAGAGTCACCAGTTAACCTAACCTGCATGTCTTTGGACTGTGGGGGAAACCGGAGCACCCGGAGGAAACCCACGCGAGAGAACATGCAAACTCCGCACAGAAAGGCCCTCGCCGGCCCCGGGGCTCGAACCCAGGACCTTCTTGCTGTGAGGCGACAGCGCTAACCACTACACCACCGTGCCGCCCTAGATCTCATGATTGATATGTAAATATTAATATATTTGTTATGAAATTTAAAAAAAAACGTTGTGGTCATTTTTACATGTAAACAAATTCGCTTTTTCCCTGAAGCGAAATGTCAGCCAAGCGCTGCGTCAAAAAAAATGTTACATTAGGTTACCATGACAACCAGTAAAATGAAACTACTGGTTTCAAAGATGCAGCGCCGTGATTTAGGAAACTTCCGAAACCTCGCCTCGGAGCTGGAGATGCAAGGGAGGGCATTTGCGCAACTTAACAGTGTGCGCTACACTGAGCAGATTGAAATTCTCCAGTCAGAGTTTGAGAAGCGATTTCAAGACTTTGCTTTGCTCGAGCCACTAGCTACATTCATGTGCCACCCATTCGGGGAAGATACTGAGGTGGATTCCCTCGCCTCAAAAGTTGCGGCACTATTTCAGCTGAACACGTCTGCCGTGCAAGACGAGATGCTGATGCTGCAGTCTGACATCGAGTTGAAGTCCAGGGCACATGGGCCGTTTTGGAATTTACTCACGGAGGCGAAGTACCCGAACATGCGGCAATGTGCCACCTCCTTAACCGCATTGTTCGGCTCCACTTATTTGTGCGAGTCGGCCTTTTCGCATATGAAGATCATTAAGTCCAAATACTGCTCCAGTATGTCCGACGATCATCTCGAGGCCTGCTTGAGGCTCGCTACCAGCAGCTACTGTCCGGACTATGCAGCCCTCTCTGACTCCCTCCAGTGCCGATCATCATCGGATTAAGATCTGATTTAGGGCCTACATCAGTATGCTATGTATTAATGTTGTGCTGTTGCTAAGTTCCACGGTTAAAAAAATATATATATATATATATAAAAGAAGGAAAAATGTTTTTATATAAAATTGTTGTAAATGTCAAATCTCTGTCTAGCAGGCTATACAAAAGTCAATTGATGTGAACAAAAATGTTTTGGGGTTTACAATGCCTGTCTGGATGCATTTAACTTTTTTTTCTAAACATAGCCCTTTTTTTTTTTTTTACAGTGGGCTTGTTTCATGTTTACTTATTAGTAGTTTGCGGTTTATAAAAGTTAACAGTGATTTGAACAAAAATACGTTTAGGAGTACAAAGCTTATGCATTTAACATAATTTGAATGTAAATTTCAGTCACCTTTTTGTATGCATGTTTGCATATTATTAAACAAATTGCATATGAATGTTTATAAATCAAAACAAGTGTCATTATTGTTGTTATTATTATTATTAGTAGTAGTAGTAGTAGTAGCAGTACTAGTAGTCATAGTAGGCCTAGTAGTGGTAACAACCTAGTCCGAGTAGATCATATTAACATGGTCATTTTAAAAGTAGCTCGCGAATCAAAATACTGTGGGCACCCCTGTGCAGCTAGTCAGTCATAACTAACCAGCTAAGTTCATGAATCGTGAGAGTTGAGGTTGCATAATAGAAAACTTGAATCAAATACATAACAAAATTAGTTAGGTTATTCAGCTGTTTAGCTGTTCCATGAAATGTTTGGCAGGTTTACTGCATATGAAAGACAATAGGGTATGTTAAAATAAACATCTTGATGCATTCTTGAACAGACTCTCCCTTTTTAACTTTACCAGTAGATGTATATCAGGAACGTTAAGGTGCATTGTGCGGGGGGGGGCAGGGGGGGGGGCATTTTGTGTGTGTGTCGGGGGGCAGTGCCCCAGTAAAGCTTAATTCCTAGTGACGCTCCTGGTCGACGCTCGACCACACCCTCGCTGCCACATATGTATCCTGAGCAGTACCACCCCATCACAAGGAAAAGTATGGTTTGGTATGTTTACTTCCGAGAGTATTTTATAAAGTGTGTATGTTTTGTCGCAACAATTCATAGGTTACAGTAACTTGTCTAGCCAATTGTATTGATTTAATTATTTTACTAATTACTTAATGTTTGTATGTTAAATTGTATAAATATTTAACACATTAGAATCTAATAAGCACAATTTTCCACTGTTTAAAAAAAATTCTTATAAATTTACTGTGAATTATTGGCAAAAGAGTTGTTACTGTAATTATTCAGCTTTCTTATTGTCATGTTTGCTTACAGTTGTTTACTGTAGTACATTGTATTATATTTCATCAAACTTTACAGAATATATAAAACATAGTGTATACTGCTAACAGTATATTACTCCAAAAATCACAGCTAAAATTTTTAGCATACTGTTTACTCTTCTTTTTTTTTTTTTGCCAGATATATACATCTTAGCACATCTTAATAAATTTGAACCAGTTAAAACAAAATAATGGTGTAAAGTTTTTATTTATTTCTGTTCACAAAAACACATCAATTTAATTAGAAAATAAAAACTTGCACCACTTATACAATGACTGATTAAATGCAAGAATGAATGAATGAATGAATGAATGAACAATCAAGTTACACAATTAGAAGCCACGAAAATAAAAGATTTTACAATAGCAATTGGCTGAAATGCAAAATGAGAAGAACATCAACAAATTCAGCCGGTCATTTTTCTGAATACGATAGAAAATAAAAAGAAAACTAGAAGTGCCACAGTAGAGTGCATACCTCTGCCAAGCCACATATTCAGATTTGCATCAAAATCTAAACAATTTTTCCTTCGCCCATGGCCTATATTTCCTCAAAATTTCATCAGAATCCGTTCACTACTTTCTGAGTTAGATTGGGAACAGACAAAAAAAAATGGTCAAAACAAAAGTGTTGCCAGGCAAAACAAACCTCGCCCAGCAGCACTTATTTTATACCTATATGTTAATAATGGTAATAAGATGTTTTTTTAATAAGATCTTGTTTAATAAGATCCTAGAGAATGAGAAAATGCCAAATGAATGGAGAGTGTGCTAGTCCCAATATACAAGAATAAGGGAGATGTACAGAGCTGCAGTAATTACAGAGGAATAAAATTGATGAGCCACACATGAAGCTATGGGAAAGGGTATTGGAGGTGAGATCGAGAAGAGAGGTAGCAATCTGTGAACAGCAGTACGGGTTTATGCCAAGGAAGAGCACGTCGGATGCAATTTTTGCTCTAAGAATGTTAATGGAGAAGTACAGAGAAGGCCAGAGAAAGCTACATTGTGTGTTTGTAGACCTGGAGAAGGCATATGATAGAGTGCCGAGAGATGAGGTATGGTATTGTATGAAAAAGAGTGGAGTGAATGAGAAGTATATTAGAGTGGTACAAGACATGTATGAGAACAGTGAAACAGCAGTGAGGTGCGCAGTTGGAATGACTGAATGGTTCAAGGTGAAGGTGGGACTTCATCAAGGATCTGCTTTGAGTCTTTTTTGTTTGCCATAGTGATGGATAGCTTGACGGACGAAGTGAGGCAAGAGTCACCATGGAACATGATGTTTGCGGATGATATTGTGATATGTGGTGAAAGTAGAAAGGAGGTTGATTTGGGTTTTGAGAGATGGAGGCATGCATTGGAACAAAGAGGAATGAAGGTGAGCAGGAGCAAAACAGAATACATGTGCATCAATGAGAATGGGGATGAGAGTGTAGTGAAGATGCAAGGAGTAGACGTAAAGAAAGTTGGTGAATTCAAGTACCTGGGGTCAACTGTGCGGGAAAATGGGGGCTGCAATTGTGAGGTGAGAAAGAGAGTGCAGGCAGGGTGGAGTAGTTGGAGAAGGATTTCGGGAGTCATTTGTGATAGGAAAGTCCCAGCAAAAGTGAAAGGTAAGATGTATAAGAGAGTAGTGAGACCAGCTGTGATGTATGGATTGGAGACCGTACCCTTAACAAAGAGACAGGAGGCAAAGTTGGAGATGGCGGAGTTGAGGATGTTAAGGTTTGTGATGAGAGTGACAAGGTTGGACAGGATAAGGAACGAGTACATCAAAGGGACAGCACATGTAGAGAGCTTGGGAATTAAGCTAAGAGAGCTGAGACTGAGATGGTATGGGCACATCCTGAGAAGAGATGCAGAGCATGTGGGAAGGAGAATGTTGAGGATGAAGCTGCCAGGCAAATGAAAATGAGGAAGGCCAAAGAGGAGATGCATGGATGTGGTGAGAGAGGACATGAAAGTGGCAGGTGTGGTAGAGAAGGATGCAGAAGACAGGGAGCAATGGAGACGAAAGATCCGCTGTGCCAACCCCTAATCAGGAGCAGCCAAAAGAAGATGATGATGATGATGATGTTGATAATGGTAATATTTCTTAATCATCAGCTGTCAGGTTCTAGTCCTATGAAAATCCATGACCTTGAGTTTGACATTTCAAAGTCATTCAAGGTCAAATGTCATGGCAGCAACTGAAAGCCCATATGGGACTTCTTATATGCTGGTAATGGTAAACATCTGGCTATCATGAACCATTTTAAAGTTTGAAAATCCCTTTGAAAATCCATGACCTTCAGTTTGATCCTTCAAGATCACGCAATGTCAAAGGTCATGGTGCCAAATGAAAGGCCATATGGGAGTTCCTATATGCTCACAATAGTAAACATTTGTCTATCGGCAACCATTTTTGAGTTATAATGGAAAATGTTATTTTGACGGAAAGGTTGACCTTCACCTTGACCTGATCACCCCCAAAATTTAGTCAGGTAATCTACGGACCATTGCCCACCTACCTTGAAAACTTGAAGTTAATTGGTGCAACCATGGGCAGCACGGTGGTGTAGTGGTTAGCGCTGTCGCCTCACAGCAAGAAGGTCCGGGTTTGAGCCCTGTGGCCGGCGAGGGCCTTTCTGTGCGGAGTTTGCATGTTCTCCCCGTGTCCACGTGGGTTTCCTCAGGGTGCTCCGGTTTCCCCCACAGTCCAAAGACATGCAGGTTAGGTTAACTGGTGACTCTAAATTGACCGTAGGTGTGAATGTGAGTGTGAATGGTTGTCTGTGTCTATGTGTCAGCCCTGTGATGACCTGGTGACTTGTCCAGGGTGTACCCCGCCTTTCGCCTGTAGTCAGCTGGGATAGGCTCCAGCTTGCCTGCAACCCTGTAGAACAGGATAAAGTGGCTAGAGATAATGAGATGAGATGGTGCAACCATCTAGACACACAAACAAACAAACAAATGTAAAGTCGTGCAGAACATGATACTTGTGAAAATCACAGATCATTCAGTTCTGATTGATAAGTACCCAAAATCGATAGGGAGTTTACGGTTCCATGAAAGAATCCCTATCTCTTCTATCATTATCTCTAGCCGCTTTATCCTGTTCTACAGGGTCGCAGGCAAGCTGGAGCCTATCCCAGCTGACTACGGGCGAAAGGCAGGGTACACCCTGGACAAGTCGCCAGGTCATCACAGGGCTGACACATAGACACAGACAACCATTCACGCTCACATTCACACCTACGGTTAATTTAGAGTCACCAGTTAACCTAACCTGCATGTCTTTGGACTGTGGGGGAAACCGGAGCACCTGGAGGAAACCCACGCGGACCATGAAAGAATCTCATCTCATTATCTCTAGCCGCTTTATCCTGTTCTACAGGGTCGCAGGCAAGCTGGAGCCTATCCCAGCTGACTACGGGCGAAAGGCGGGGTACACCCTGGACAAGTCGCCAGGTCATCACAGGGCTGACACATAGACACAGACAACCATTCACACTCACATTCACACCTACGGTCAATTTAGCCCATGTTTACATTAGACCGTATCAGCGGATCATCAGATTAACATTTTTAAAACGATTAGTGTGCACACAGCAACACCAATACACGATTTGCGTGCACATAGCAACGCCAATACACGGATACGCTCGGCTCCACAGGCATCCTGCGCTCCAAATCACTCCGCCCTGAACAGCGAGTGCCCTCTAGAGGGTGCGCACTCCGGCCCTGCGCAGCTCACAGAGCACGCGAGTGAAGTGCACAAGCAGTGATTCGGGACTGAGCCGCTGTGTGTGTGATCCCAGCGCATATCATTTACTACTTGCAAGTGGAAGGATGGCAAGCCTAAAGACAATCATAACTACACAATGGGCAGTATTTGCATCAGTATTTGCAGTATTTTCATACTTTTATACTCTTTAATGAAAGGTGATACAAGGCGGAAGTCCGCGCCGTTTTTCAGCAGTCGCGTCACATGACCAACGCCAGCGAATCAGGAAGGTGGATGTCACAGTGACGTTGTCCAATGAGACGCCAGCTAGAGCTCAGCACAGCGTATCCGCATATTCTCAATGTTTACACAGCACCAGAGCTGACACGATCTGGATTGAATACGTGGACGCTGGCGGATTCCCATTTCCCGGCGTTTCCCGGCGGTTTAATGTAAACGGACAGTGCATCCGCGAAGAAAACGAGACAGATACAGTCTAATGTAAACGTAGCCTTAGAGTCACCAGTTAACCTAACCTGCATGTCTTTGGACTGTGGGGGAAACCGGAGCACCTGGAGGAAACCCACGCAGACCATGAAAGAATCTTTCCTTAAAATTTAAAGTTAATTGGAACAGCAGTTCAGGAACTATTGTGTTAACAGCACTGTTTTACACTCATTGACCTCTACAGATCGATCATGTTAACGGCTACAGAAAAAGAAAGAAAAACAAGGAGCTATGTTATGCAGGGCAACTGTATGGGTAGGTTACGCGTGGCGATCAAAACAGGTAATGGTTGTTCTGCAGCACAACTATGACGTCTCCTGAGTCGTCTCCTGAGTTTTCACAAAATAGTACCCGTCAAGTTGATTTTCGTGACCTTCAAACAAGGTGACAATTGGGTCAAGGTCAAATGTACCACACTACAATGTTCCCCAAGTCGATTGGTACCATTCACTAGGCTGTACCCTTGTTTATTCTGGTAATTATGGTGTTCACAAAGTAATACCTGTCAGCTCAGTTTTCATGATATTTTAAGTGTTTTTCGTGACGTTCAAACTAGGTCATATTTGGGTCAAGGTCAAATGTCTCATATGGGTGCACAACTACAATGTTCCTCGAGTCCATTCCACTCACTAGGCTGTACCATTGTTCCTTTTGGTAGTTATGGTAGTCACAAAGTAGTTCCCCTCAAAGTGTGACGGACAGGCGGACAGACAGAATGATTATAATGGGAATTCGATGGAATATGATGTGATTTTTTTGTGACATCATTATCAAGTTCAGTCAAGATTTTATTTTAGAGATCAAAAGGGGTTTTAATGGAAAACCTACAAAAAAAATTGAAGTTCAACTTTCTGATTTATAGGCACTTGAAATGTTGGCACTAAAAACGGTACTGTGACCTTGACCTTCGACCTTTTGACCCCAAATATTGCATATGGCCTTAGAATTAGGCCCAGAATGCTAATTCATCGTCAGAGTATCAATATCAAATCAATAAGCACGTTTTTGAGGTCAAGATCAAATTTGTCAAAAATCTTGCAAAATTTGACCTCATTTTTCGACCTCAAGATGATGGCATAGCTAAACCATCAATGGTGTACTCAAAAGGGATTCAAAAAATGCTTCCCAATGCCACCAGTCCCATCTCAATACAAACACTGGTTTGGAAGATATAGCCAATTAGGTGTTTTTACAAGATTTGACCTTGACCCACCAAAAACTAATGATGTCTTTGTGTGACCCTACTGAGTTGTCTTGTGAATTTTGGTGATGATTGGTCAAGAAATGACGACGCTAGAGCACCAACAAACAGACAAACAGACAGATCAACATACTTGCACAAAAATCTCTGATTTTCACAAGTAAACAAACTGCACTGATTGCAATACCTTGCCCCATTTACTCCGTCATGGGGGAGGTAACAAAGTAGGGGGAAAAAAGCTGGCAGACGTAACAAGCTTTATCCATCCATCCATTATCCATAGCCGATTATCCTGTACAGGGTCACAGGCAAGCTGGAGCCTATCCCAGCTAACTACGGGTGAGAGGCGGGGTACACCCTGGACAAGTCACCAGGTCATCGCAGGGTTGACACACAGAGACACACAACCATTCACATTCACACCTACGGTCAATTTAGAGCCACCAAATACTGTATCCTAACCTGCGTGTCTTTGGACTGTGGGGGAAACCAGAGCACCCGGAGGAAACCCACGCAGACACAGGGAGAACATGCAAGCTCCACACAGAAAGGCCCTCGCTGGCCGCTGGGCTCGAACTCAGGACCTTCTTGCTGTGAGGCGACAGTGCTAACCACTACACCATCGTGCCACCCTGAGCTTTATCTGTTATTGATTTAAAATATAATGCTACCTAGTCTAACATTAGCTAGCATTGCACAGCTATAGCTCCAGTTTCAACTTGCTGCCCTTATCCTCATACTCTGCTTCACTAAAATAATTGAAGTTGTCTTTTTATTATGAAAATCTTGGATGGCAAAAGAATGGTAATGGAAAATTATCAAATGAGCCAGAAAAAAGGGTTCTTTTGCTACTTCAGTAAATTGAAAGATACTGTATGTTTTACTGTCTTTTCACAATTGTTTACAGAGTTACTGTAGCTATTCAGCAAAGTCTTCAGAAATACAGTATTTTCCCAGAATACCAGGCAGGATGACAGGATCAAACTGTAACACACGTATCATAGTGACTTGGAAAATGTTTGTCAATTTTAGAAATGTTACAGTGCACCAGATTCACGAAGACATGAACAAAAGAAAAAAATTGCTGTGAATCTTAGAGATTCAAAAACTGGATTTGACGTAAGGTCTTAACGATACCAAAGTAGAAATTTTGGCACAAAATTAAAGTAAATCAACTGGAGTACTCAGACAGAGCAAATGAGTCTGTGTCTATTTGAACTCAAAAGAATATTTTTTTTTAATATGCTTTAATTTTTTTTAATTATCCCCCGCTGGCCGAAAGGCCCGAAGGGGGATTATGTCATGGCGATATCCGTCCGTCCGTCCCGGGAAGCTTCTGAAATCAACTCCTCTCACAATTTTTGGAGAAATTTCACAAAACTTGACAGGATTCTTTGTTTTATGTCAGTAATATGCATATTGCAATTTCATTCAATGCAGTTGCATTTTACCAGAGTTATGACATAGTTGCCAGCAGGGGATATTGTGCTCTCAGAGCACTCATGTCATCTTTGGTATTTTGATTTCTCAATTTATTCATGAGTTTAGTGGTGCAGTGGTTAGCACTGTTCCCTCACAGCAAGAAGGTTCCAGGTTTGAACCTCATGGCTGACGGAGGCCTTTTTGTGTGGCGTTTGCATGTTCTCCCCATGTCTGGAGGCTCTGGTTTCCCCCCACTGTTCAAAGACATGCATCAGGTTAACTGTCTACTCTAAATTACCCATGTATATGACTAGTTGAGAGGAGAAAACTTCTATAATAATCCAGTAGACGGCAACAAGAAACCACTACTGTAATTCTTCCCTAGAAACTGATAGCTGGAGCCATCAGAGTGGCCACGTCACTGCAGTGATATGCCAGATAGATGCGTAAGTTCTACTGGCCCTTCTATAATACCCTTTTTATTTCCTGAATCCTGGATTCACTGGTTCATTTGTTCTGTGTGTGACAGGCCTGACCAATTTAAAGGTGTAAGAGTGACCACTTAAAGGTGTCCCTGTAAATAAACCAAAGAAATTCAATACATTAGCATGCAGATCTCTTGCAGTGTTTCTTGAACAATCCATGAATGGCATACACATGCAACTTGTCATGTTTGAACACCTTTCAATAGCCTTTCGGTTGCATTTCAAGCCCTTACACTCATTTCTAATCCTCTGAAAATAGAAATTCTCAGTAGGGAATAGGTCTATGGAAACAGATAAATGTGTGTGACCCTTGATTTCATGAAGAATGATCTGGAGCTATTTGGGAAAAGGCTGTAATATTGATTCCTCAAATTTGGCACTTGTAATTGAGCACAGTATACATTTTCTTATAATTGAGACTAACAGAGTATCCGAGTCTTTTACTGACAGGCTTAACCTGATTACCCTCTGAGTGAACCTTCTTTTAATAAAACACTAATTTACATTAGGTAAAATATACTAGGATTATGAGAGCAGTCAGTCCTTGATTACAAAGATTAGGGTCTTTGATGGAACATTTGATTAATGTCTTTCTAAACTAATTGCCATTCTCTACATTTGTATTTTACCTGTGGTATTTAGTTAAATAAATGATAAATAATGGATGCATCCATTATCTAGACCATTTATGCATCAGGGCTGCAGGGGAAGCTGGAGCCAATCCCAGCTGACTTCTGGTGAGAAGTAGGGTACACCTTGGGCAGGTCGCTAATCTATCACAGGGCTAACATGAAAACAACCCATGGTTCACACCTGCAGGCCATTTTGAGTAGCCGGTTGTTCTCAGATTGCTTTGGGTTGTCTACTGTATATGTGCTTTGCTAAACATTTCACAAAGATGATGTTTTTCAATACATATGCATGAAAACTGAACAGATACCACATTTGTGTTACATTGTGTCATATAGTAAGCTTCAAATGTAATTAAACTATCACACCAGAATTACTTCCACAAATCCTGGACCTTTGTGTTCTTTAACCAGAGGTGGAAAGAGTACTAAAATATTATACTCAAGTACAAGTACTGTTACTCTGATGAAATTTTACTTAAGTACAAGTAAAGTTACCAGACAAAAAATCTACTCAAGTAAAAGTAAAAAGTAGATCATTTAAAATGTACTTTGAGTAAAAGTAAAACGTTACTTTTAACAATGGGTGTTTTCTGCCTCCATTGTGTTGTGCAAAAATGAAAAAGAAGAGGAAACAAGGATATATGTACATCTCAACCCAGATGTTTTATTTCAAGGAAGTGTATCAAATTGAATGCTTAGGATAATGCTGCATTAAAACTGAGACAAACAAAAAAGGTCAATACACACAGTCATGTCGTTTACATCGCCCTGACCACACACAAAGCATTGTACATGAAATATGAAAGTGAAATGTTGCACCGAAATCTCGTAGCTTGCCTGTGTGCACTGTGTGTTATTGAACAATTCAATTCAAACATTATTTGTTTTGCTTAGTATTCCTTTCTGGCCTGTTGGATGTAGAATGGTAGGAGGACTGATCACGTCAGGTTGGCGAGCTAACTTGCTTGCATGATTAGCCAACCGAATAACAGACTAGTTACCGTTATGTTACAGTACCAACAGGTTGCTACTTCAACATTAGCAATGCCATCCACTATTTTTGGAATATAACCAGCCTATTGTCGGTTTTACTATGGAAAGGAAACATTATGATCAGGGGCGCAGATACGTTTTTTGAACTGGGGGGGACAAAAAACTGGGGGGGACAAAGCTGCCAGCAAACCAACCCCAACCCCGATATGCCTGTCAAACTTGTTGTGGGTAACCATAGCAACCAAGCTCGAGCTCGAAACCTGTGCAGTCTGCGCAGCTCAACCAACCGAATATCAGTCTTTGTTTTGTTTTATGTGAGTTGTTGCAACTATGTATGCACTGCTGTGCACCTCAGTAAACCAAATGGTAATTAGTCTTTTGATTTTTCCGTGAGGTTTGCCTTATGCAAAGAAAGACAGCATAGACGTTTTTTCCTCCCTATAAGTGGGGGGGACCGAACGAGGTGAATTTAAATCTGGGTGGGACGAATCCCACCCGTCCCACCCTCTATCTGTGCCCGTGATTATGATGCCAATGACAATACTTACCTCAACATGCTTGCGCAGATTAGACGTTGAATTTTTGTATGCCGCAATGGTTGTCTTCTTGGGCACACAATCTGCATTGCATAATGAAACTGTCACCCCTTTTCTCTACGAAGCTGAAGTGATCACGTATGCAGGGCCAGGGGTGCACTTCATTACTGGAAGAAATTGCGTTTTCTGCAGGGTCATCCACCACAGGTTCCTCGGTCTCCTCCATGTCCGCAGGGGCGCTTTATCAACACCCGTGGCCCAGGGGCTAGGCCCCTCATAGGCTACCTGTCAACCCTACCCTTACCGTTGGCCAGGAAAACACTCTTATTTTATTTGCAATACGTGTCAAGCATTTACAGTGTAAGCGCGTAATTAGCCTAGAAGCCTACGATAGGTTGCGTTTGGCTCAGCGTAGCTGCGCAAGGCCCACGCTCACATCGCTCAACACATCCGACCACAGAGGGAGAGAAGAACGCGCGCATTATCATTACAGAGCCAGTTCTGATTATTACCACGGACAGGACAGTGATACTGCGTAACTTTCACGCAGGGGCATGGCCAGAGATAACCACACAAGCGCGCGTGCGCTAATGTAGACCTATGTGTTGTAAACATAAAACACACACACCTACAGACAAGTCCTTTTAAAAAATAAAATACATAAAAATAGCTCGGCGGCATGAAAACAAACATTCACTGCAAGACAAGGTGCCCTAGAATCGCCATCAGTTTTTAAATATCTATATGGACTTTGTTGTCAGGATTGCACAGCATGAGATATCAAAACTGTACCCAGATACAGGCTTCAAGTTCAGATATTGCATTCCAAATGAGGTATCCACAAGAGAAATGCGTACGAAAGCACGAGCATCAGGAGAGGGTTGCATAACAGAGATTCTATACGCAGATGATCAGGCCATACTCGCTGGATCCATCGAGGAGCTTCAGAATATTCTTCAGTTGTATGATAAGACCTACACTCGCTTTGGTTTACAAATATCATATGTCAAAACAGAAACAATGGCTTTTAACGTCAATGAGGATATCAAATGTAAACCAAGTATCATTTCCCTTGGCGGCACTAATATTAAAAACGTCCGCACCTTTAAATATCTTGGTTATAATGTCAGCAACTGTGATGAATCCTCACACTTCCTGCATGCTAGGATAAGTGCTGCATTCATGAAATGGAATGAACTGAAACACATTCTAACCGACCACCGAATACTACTAAAAACCCGTATAAAGTTCCTAGTGGCATGCGTTCGATCTCGTCTCCTGTACAGCACACAGGCATGGCAACTATCATCCAGTGAAATTCACAAAATTGAGGTAGTGTGGCACGGCTTCCTAAGGAAAATGATTAAAGGTGGATATAAACGAAAGAATGCCCCTGACCAAAAGAACACTACAAATGAAGATATAGACTGGAGATACAAGATGTCCAATGCTGACCTCTGGAAACTGACAGGAACCCAGGATATAAAACTATCCTGCTATGTACAACAACTAAAATATATTTTATCACGTTTGCCGGATGGGCAATAACCAAGTGCAAAAGCAGCTCCTGTTTGACAAAAATAGTTACAAATGGACTGTGGCAGCGGGGGCGTGGTCAAGCACCCGTCTGTGACAGGAGGGCGGAGTTGGGGAAGGTAAGTGGCAGAATCGCTTCACCTGAGTGTCATTAACCTGTGTTTTGTGTGTTCTCCCCAGTAAACCGCCCTATTTAAGGAGGGAGAGCGAGAGCAGAGGGAGAACCGGACGAGACGCTGTGTGTGTGTGTCTCTCGCGCTAGTGAAAACTTGATTGCAACTCTGAAAAGTGTGGCAATAAAGCCGGTTTACAAACCTGATCTCTGTCCTGCCGTCCTCTGTGCTCCACCCACACGCGATTCACGCAACAGTGGTCCCGAAACCCGGGACCATGGAGCACCTGTCCTGCAGCCCCATGGAATCCTCCCCGTTCGCGGACTTGGTCCACGCCCTCGCCACGGCCCAGCAGAGCCAGCACCAGGCGCTCGTCACACTCCGGAAGGAGCAGGAGCGCCGCTTCGAAGCCCTGGTACTGGCTCAACAGGAAGACCGCGAGGCGTTCCGGCGCCTCCTCGCGTCGGCGGGGTCCACCAGCGTCCCGGCCGCGGGCCCATCTCCCATCACTTTGACTAAGATGGGCCCGCAGGACGACCCCGAGGCGTTCATCGCATTATTCGAACAGGTCGCCGAAGCCTCGGGGTGGCCGATGGAACAGCGCGCGGCGCGCCTCCTCCCCCTCCTGACGGGAGAGGCGCAGCTAGCCGCACTACAGCTCCCCGCCGACCACCGGCTGGCCTACGCCGACCTTCGCCGGGCTGTCCTCCAGCGCATGGGGCGCACGCCGGAGCAGCAGCGCCAGCGCTTCCGCGCGCTGCGTATGGAGGAAGTCGGCAGCCCGTTTGCGTTCGGCCAGCAGCTCCGGGACGCCTGCTGGCGGTGGCTGAGGGCCGAAGATCGCGACGCCGAGGGGATCATCGACCAGGTGGCGCTGGAGCAGTTCGTCGCCCGCCTACCCGCCGGAACCGCGGAGTGGGTCCAGTGCCACCGCCCGGCGTCGCTGGATCAGGCCGTAGGACTGGCGGAGGATCATCTGGCGGCTGTCCCGGCGGCAGGACAACGGATGTCTTCTTCTCTCTCCTCTTCTCTCTCTCTCTCTCTTCCCCCTCCTCCCGTGTCCCGTCCTCGCCCCATTCCCCCACCACGGAGGCGGGGGCCGGCCCCACCCCAGCCGGCCCGCCGCACCCGTGGTGCCCTCCCGTTTCTCCCTTCTATGTCTGTCTCTCCCCCCCCTCAGGTGAGTGACCCCCAGTCCACAGCTGCAGAGGGGAGGCCCGGGCCGGTTTGCTGGCGCTGCGGGGAACCGGGCCACCTGCAGCAACAGTGTGCCGCGATGGAGGTGGGGGCGGTGGTGCGGATCCCCGACGCGCCAGAGGCTGCCCTCGATCAGGCCGGAGCATATCGCATACCGGTAAGTGTACAAGGGGCGACCTATCAGGCGTTGGTGGATTCGGGTTGCAACCAGACCTCGATCCGCCAAAGCCTGGTGCAAGACGAGGCATTGGGGGGAGCACAAGGGGTGAAGGTGTTGTGTGTGCACGGGGATGTCCACTGCTACCCGTTGGTGTCGGTCCACATACATTTCAGAGGGGACAAATCTATAGTGAAGGCGGCGGTTAATCCTCGCCTTACCCACTCTTTAATCTTGGGGACTGATTGGCCGGGATTCCGGGGGTTGATGGCACACCTGGTAAAGAGTGGGTCCTGCCGGTTAGCCGGGGGGGGTCCCGGTGTCGTTTTGGCTGGGGCTGCGGTCGCAGGGCCGTCTACGTCATCTCCGCGACAGAGTGAGGGGCCCCCGGCTCCTCCTCTTTCTATTGGGGAATCCCTCGCGGATTTCCCACTGGAACAATCGCGAGACGAAACTCTGCGACACGCGTTTGACCAAGTGAGAGTAATCGATGGTCAAACGCTCCAGCCGAATGCCACCCCGACCTTCCCCCATTTTTCCATTTTAAAAGATAGGTTATACCGAGTGACGCAGGACACTCAGACGAAGGAGCGTGTCACCCAGTTGTTAATTCCAAAGAGCCGTCGGGAATTGGTATTCCAGGCGGCTCACTTTAATCCCATGGCGGGACACCTCGGGCAGGATAAAACACTCGCCCGGATAATGGCCCGATTCTATTGGCCGGGGATTCGCGGCGACGTCCGTAAGTGGTGTACGGCGTGCCGCGAATGTCAGTTAGTAAACCCAGCGGCCATTCCAAAAGCGCCCTTGCGCCCCCTACCATTAATCGAGACCCCGTTTGAACGAATTGGGATGGATCTCGTCGGGCCATTAGATCGGTCAACACGAGGGTACCGCTTTATATTGGTTCTGGTGGACTATGCAACGCGATACCCGGAAGCGGTGCCTCTTCGCAATATCTCCGCACGTAGTATTGCAGAGGCTCTCTTCCACGTCATCTCCCGGGTCGGAATCCCGAAAGAGATTCTGACTGATCAAGGCACCTCGTTTATGTCACGAACACTGGCCGAACTGTATGGGCTACTGGGTATTAAGCCGATCCGCACCAGCGTGTATCACCCACAAACGGACGGTTTAGTCGAACGGTTCAACCGCACCCTCAAGAATATTATCAAAAAATTCGTAAGTGAGGACGCACGTAACTGGGATAAGTGGCTCGAACCCTTGTTGTTTGCAGTGCGAGAGGTCCCCCAAGCCTCCACGGGGTTCTCCCCATTTGAATTACTGTATGGGCGTAAGCCGCGCGGCATCTTAGATGTACTGCGGGAAAATTGGGAGGAGGGACCTTCGCAGAGCAAAAATGAAATTCAATACGTTATGGATCTGCGCGCAAAACTCCACACGCTCACCCACTTAACTCAGGAGAATTTGCGGCAGGCCCAGGAACGGCAAACCCGCCTGTACAACAAGGGCACGCGCCTTAGAGAGTTCACTCCGGGAGATAAGGTACTCGTCCTGTTGCCCACGTCGAGCTCCAAATTAATCGCCAAGTGGCAAGGGCCCTTTGAGGTCACACGGCGAGTCGGGGATGTCGACTATGAGGTTAGGCGAACGGACAGGGAGGGGGCGCTACAGATCTACCACCTCAATCTGCTGAAGCTCTGGAATGAGGAGGTCCCCGTGGCGTTGGTGTCGGTAGTTCCGGAGAAGGCGGAGCTGGGGCCGGAGATCCAAAAAGGGTCATTGGCATCTCGCACCTCTCCGGTCCCCTGTGGAGACCACCTCTCCCCGACCCAACTCACGGAGGTCGCCCAGTTGCAGGCCGAGTTTTCGGATGTGTTCTCGCCCCTGCCCGGTCGCACCAACCTCATAGAACACCACATAGAGACGCCCCCGGGGGTGGTAGTGCGTAGCCGACCTTATAGATTGCCCGAACACAAAAAAAAGGTGGTTCGGGAAGAACTTCAGGCCATGCTCGAAATGGGCATCGTCGAGGAGTCCCACAGTGACTGGAGCAGCCCGGTGGTCCTGGTTCCCAAGGCCGACGGCTCGGTCCGGTTCTGCGTGGACTATAGAAAAGTCAATGCGGTGTCTAAATTCGACGCGTACCCAATGCCTCGTATTGATGAGCTGCTTGATCGACTAGGCACGGCTCGCTTTTACTCGACACTGGATTTGACGAAGGGATATTGGCAGATCCCCTTGACTCCATTATCCCGGGAAAAAACGGCCTTTTCCACACCGTTCGGCTTACACCAGTTCGTCACACTTCCGTTTGGGCTGTTTGGGGCGCCCGCTACGTTTCAGCGGCTGATGGACCGGATCCTCCGGCCCCACGCCACCTATGCGGCCGCTTATTTAGACGACATAATCATTTATAGTAATGACTGGCAGCGGCACCTGCAACACCTGAGGGCCGTCCTTAGGTCGCTGAGGCGGGCGGGGCTCACTGCCAACCCGAAGAAGTGTGCGATTGGGCGGGTGGAAGTACGGTATCTGGGCTTCCACTTGGGTAACGGGCAGGTGCGTCCCCAAATTAATAAGACAGCAGCGATTGCGGCCTGCCCGAGACCCAAGACCAAAAAGGGGGTGAGACAGTTCCTGGGGCTGGCTGGCTATTATCGTAGGTTCATACCTAATTATTCGGACGTCACCAGCCCGCTGACTGACCTCACTAAAAAGGGGGCGCCAGACCCGGTCCAGTGGACGGAGCAGTGCCAGCGGGCTTTCTCTGAGGTAAAGGCTGCACTGTGTGGGGGGCCACTTTTGCACTCCCCTGACTTCTCTCTCCCCTTTTTGTTGCAGACGGATGCGTCGGACAGAGGGCTGGGGGCCGTTTTGTCCCAGCAGGTGGGGGGAGAGGACCGCCCAGTGTTGTACATCAGCCGGAAGCTGTCAGTGCGTGAGGGGCGCTACAGCACTATCGAGAAGGAGTGCCTGGCCATCAAGTGGGCGGTCCTCGCCCTCCGTTACTACCTGCTGGGGCGCTCTTTCACCCTCTGTTCGGACCACGCGCCCCTCCAGTGGCTCCACCGCATGAAGGATGCCAACGCGCGGATCACCCGTTGGTATCTGGCGCTCCAACCTTTCAACTTCAAGGTGGTCCACAGGCCGGGGGCGCAGATGGTCGTGGCGGACTTCCTCTCCCGTCAAGGGGGGGGGGAGTCGGCTGCGGGCCGGACGGGCGCCCGGCCTGAGTCGGGCGGTGGGGGTATGTGGCAGCGGGGGCGTGGTCAAGCACCCGTCTGTGACAGGAGGGCGGAGTTGGGGAAGGTAAGTGGCAGAATCGCTTCACCTGAGTGTCATTAACCTGTGTTTTGTGTGTTCTCCCCAGTAAACCGCCCTATTTAAGGAGGGAGAGCGAGAGCAGAGGGAGAACCGGACGAGACGCTGTGTGTGTGTGTGTGTGTCTCTCGCGCTAGTGAAAACTTGATTGCAACTCTGAAAAGTGTGGCAATAAAGCCGGTTTACAAACCTGATCTCTGTCCTGCCGTCCTCTGTGCTCCACCCACACGCGATTCACGCAACATGGACGAAATGGGAAAATCTGCTGGGCATAGACACCCAACAGATAAGACGTATGATGATGGACAAATCAAACTTTGAGCAACTGCTACAGCAGAAGCACCCCTAGAGAGTTTAACTTTTGACAGGGGAATATGATGATGATGAAGGTACTTGGCTCGGCGGCCACATGAAACGCAAACACCATAGACAGCGGCCAAACTCATAACTCTACAGACCGAAATACACGAAACCAAGTCCTACTAGGGTCTATTTTACCGATCTATGTTCAAGCATCATGCAAGTCTTCCTTCTCCTTGAATAAGACCGTGCATTCAACTGCCTTTTTGACATGACTGCATCGAAATACCACTTGCAACAATATTTCACGCACTCCATCAAGAAAAAAGTTAAACATGATGAACACGGGCATACTGTTTTGAGCATACGATTTTTTAAAAAGAAACTAGCTACATCAAAGTCCTTCAATAAACCCATCCTTTAGCGCAAATGAGCTTAACCTAGTTCAAAGCATGACGCTAGCAGTAGCTGCATAAGGCAAAATCGTGTGGGCCTTTCATCAACAACAAGCCATGGCAGGCAAACATTAATAATCAAGCGTCCTTACCTTAAAACGTTGTCTTGACCACAGAACTTCTCAAGTATTTCACTTAAATCCACACGGGTTAACAACACACTCAACACAGCTAGCGAGAAATGTGGATATGCGCTAGCTTTGTATTGCTATTCCCCTCAGTATGCTTACTCTGTCTGCTGCCCGAACTGTGACAATTATAGGCTACAATCTTTTCATCAATTTCTTCAGTAGATGCCATTTTAGACATTTTATTATCCCCATCGAAATATGCTATTATACTAACAGGATTATAACTCAAATCACACGACACGTATTCAAATCACAACTGATTTATTTTACTGTTGGACAGATCATAGCATATCTAGCCTAGCTGCACATAGCCTAGCTGCTGGTAGGCTGATAACTGATAAGTAACTGATATTCTGAACAGATTGGTGATCCTTATCTTAAAAAAGTCTGTGACTTTAGGCAGCGATTCTATCATTACCTGCATCTCTCTCTTTTTTCCTTTTATGCGCCCCGCTAACATGTGAACGCTTCATCTTTCAAAGTCTCTAAATTTGTGTCTCAGTAGTCTGCAGTCTTTGGCGCGCTTTCGTGCGTGACGTTACATTTTGTTACATTTTATTCTGGTACAGTTGTGGGTGTTCGTTTCGCGAACCACAGCCACCATGTCTCTTACAGCAGGCTACTGTGCGCTCATTTATTTCTAACCTTATTTCTATCCGTACATTAATGTAGGCCCACGATTCCGACAGTTTATTATTTTATTAATATTACAAGGCCCCTGATTGGCTGTGGCCCAGGGGTTTGAGACCCCCGAAGCCCCCCCCCTTAAAGCGCCGGTGCATGTCCGCCATCGTCTGTGTGGGACTCGCGCGCGCGACAACTGTCCTTCCCGTGATTCATTTCCAGAACGCATTTCCCCAGGGGTGTCAGAAGCATTTTTAATGTGGGGGGGACACACTGGCGGGGGGTCCTCCGCCAGAAAAATTTTAATTAATTTTCAACAATAAGTCCTCATTCAACTAGTCCATATATTCATCAGCCTGTTTTTAAACCCACCGCTACGTCTAAGATAATGAGATGAATGTGACACAATTTATCACCAACAATGACTTTATGGGTGCATTTTACTTTTTATTTTGTGTTTTCTATTTAGTTTTAGATGTAACACAACATGCCACTGGGCCAAGCAATAGTGACACTCAACTGTATGTTTAAAAATAAGAATATTCATAATCTCACACAATGACCAGGCATGACATGGCATCATGCAAACTTCATAACACAAAATCACACTGTGTCAAGCAACGGTGACACATAAAAAATAACTTCACACAATGAACAGGTGCAATTTTGTTCACCACCAACAGTGACTTTAGTGGGTGCATTTTACTTTTTTCCGATTTAGCGATACTCATAACAAAAATGGCATGGCATCATGCAGTCTTCATAACACAAAATTACACTGGGTCAAGCAATGACACATAAAAGAGAACTTCACACAATGAACAAGTGCAGTTTTGTCAACCTACATGCAATGGTGGTACTACAGTAACATTTACAGATTAGTATAACAAATAGATTTATAGATATAACTCCTTCTTATATTGGTGCCACCACAATTTCTACCACTTCATAACTTTTATCCCCCTTTCCTTCACAATCCACCTGGAATAACATCCATCTCTCTCCATCGCTTTCCTCTCTACTATTCCTTCCCCAGACACTGATTTCCCATCTTACTTTCCAGAAAACTGCCAAAGACCAGACAAAACAAGGAATCAATAAATATCATCAGAGCAGACTTGACCTCATTCTTGGCATTACAGTAAGGCAGGCCTACTGGGTTTGAATGAAATGATAGCTAACGTTAAGCTAGCTGATACATCTCCTAACATTGACTAGCCAGCTAACTGCACTAACATTTCCATTGGGACAAAAAACCCTGTCCTGCGGGGAAATTCTGACTGACTGTCCGCTTCTTTGTAAAGAATGTCCTTATGTCCATTGTGTCTGGGAGAAAATACTGCAAACAATTCATCATCAATCAAGAATACCCCATTGGCTTATTTCACTGTTTAGTTGAATATTAATTTAACGTGGCCTAGGGTTAATTTTGAGGGCACATAACAAAAGAATAAGGTTTTAGCAAAAGCTAGACATTGTGAGGTTGCAATGGGGATGACGTCACCTCCTCCACTTTCCAGCAGCTGCACCAACATTTCTGTGCTCGCGCTGAGATTCACTTCCCTCGCGCGCGGTGAGCTGTTGTAGGGAACGCCCGGAAAACACGGAGTGGATTTTCAGTGGTCTGTGTTTTCTCTTATCGATCAAGTGGAATGGATTCTTTCACGAAGCAATAGAAACGGCGCTGGGTGAACTCATATTTTATGTTAAATGTGGGGGGTCCAAACGAAGAATTATGAAATGTGAGGGGGACATGTCCCCTTCACATTCAATGGTGGCGATGCCCATGCATTTCCCCTTCTCCGTTTTAGCCTTTTTTTATTTTTTATTTATTTTTTTTTACTCAGTAACGGTTGTGATGTAAAATGTACCGAAGTGCACTACTTAAAAGAAAACATACTTAAGTAAAAGTAAAAGTACACTCTTTAAAAATTACTTGAAAAAGTATAAGTACACAAAAAAGCTACTCAAGTACAGTAACGCGGGCGGCACGGTGGTGTAGTGGTTAGCGCTGTCGCCTCACAGCAAGAAGGTCCTGGGTTCGAGCCCCGGGGCCGGCGAGGGCCTTTCTGTGCGGAGTTTGCATGTTCTCCCCGTGTCCGCGTGGGTTTCCTCCGGGTGCTCCGGTTTCCCCCACAGTCCAAAAGACATGCAGGTTAGGTTAACTGGTGACTCTAAATTGACCGTAGGTGTGAATGTGAGTGTGAATGGTTGTCTGTGTCTATGTGTCAGCCCTGTGATGACCTGGCGACTTGTCCAGGGTGTACCCCGCCTTTCGCCCGTAGTCAGCTGGGATAGGCTCCAGCTTGCCTGCGACCCTGTAGAAGGATAAAGCGGCTAGAGATAATGAGATGAGAAGTACAGTAACGCGAGTAATGTAATTCGTTACTTTCCACTTCTGTCTTTAACACACCCATTTTAACTTCTCCCAAAGCCATTTTTCTCATTTAGCCTCTTTTAGTTTACGAGTCTCTAACCACAGACACCACTGACTATCCTGGCAGCTTTTTATTTCATTCCATTATGGATTCATTGCTGTAGCCTGTCCACCCTCAGCTGCCTCATCTGGCCAAATTATTTTACTCTGAAGCAAAGCAAAAGATCGGTCATTGAGTTTCTGCGTGTAAAAAGTTGGAAGTTCAAATCCCAGGAATATCAGTGACACATTATTGGGCTCTTACATAATACCCATAATGATAATGCAGTACTTGGCTTGGATTCCACCTCAGTTAAAAGTCCCTCTGGATAAATGCTGCCAAAAGAATAAAATTATATCAAAGAAACATTTGTGGGTTTGGACCTCATGGCCAGTTGGGGCTTTTCTGTTGGAGTTTGCATGTTCTCCCCATGCCTGTGTGGATTTCCTCCCATAGTCCAAAAACATGCGGATTAGGTCAGCCGGCTACTCTTAATTGCCCATAGGTGTGAATGTGACTATGAATGGTTGTACATCTCCATGTTAGCCCTGTGATAGATTGGCGACCTGCACAGGGTGTACCCCACCTCTTGCCCGAAGTCAACTGGGATTGGCTCCAGCTTCCTCTGTAACGCTGACGGATAAGCGATATTATTTTTATATATATATATATATATATATATATATATATATATATATATATATAATATATATATATATATATATATATATATATATATATATATATATATATATAGAGAGAGAGAGAGAGAGAGAGAGAGAGAGAGAGAGGATGGATATTTGGATTGGTATAGATATTGGATAGATGGATGGATGGCTATCAGTTTGAAAAAGGTGCTAGAAAATCTCACCTACACTTAATACTTAAATAATATTGGCTGGCGTTGAGTGGTATATCAGAAATATTCCATTCAGCTAGCATGATATTGAACGAGTCAAAGACGAGCAGCTGAATGGAATATATCTGATATACTGTACCATGAAAAAAGCCAACGTTATTATTATTTTCATTACACATTCGATGGAGCAATTATAGATTTTACAAAAAGTTAAGAACAAGGGGGTTACTCTCAAAATCTTCTGTATTTAAAAAAGGAAACCTGGTGGCCATGTTTGTTTACAAATTATCACAGTTGCTCACTATCACAGAAGTATTACATGTAATATGTATCTTATGGCATTTTCAATTCACTGCAACAGTTTACTGAGGGCACCACTGGCGAACAAAGAAATGCTTCTGCGCATGCAAAGCAGAAAAGTTTCTCACTGAATATTCGCACCAGCTCCGACGTGTGATGTCATGTTGTCTTGACAACCGTGTAATTTCGTAAATCATATTCAACGCTCATTCTCCATTGGATAGAGTAACGTAATACACATAGGATAAGCAATATGCAAACAATATTGCATGCTATCAAACCATATGAAAATTGTTGTTTATTGTGGCACAAACAATAATTAAGATGAAAAAAAAACAGAAATCTGGAGTGTGCATAGGTTTTCAACCCCCCCAAAAGTCAATACTTTATAGAGCCACCTTTTGCTGCAATTACAGCTGCAAGTCTCCTGAGGTATGTCTTTATTAGCTTAGCACATCTAGCCACTGGGATTTTTGCCCATCCCTCAAGGCAAAACTGCTCCAACTCCTTCAAGTTAGATGGGTTGCGTTGGTGTACAGCAATCTTCAAGTTCTGCCACAGATTCTGAACTGGATTGAGGTCTGGGCTTTGAATAGGTCATTCCAAGACATTTAAATGTTTCCCTTTAAACCATTCAGGTGTAGCTTTAGCAGCATGTTTAGGGGCATTGTCTTGCTGGAATGTGAACCTTTGTCCCATTCTCAAACCTCTGACTGACTCAAACAGGTTTTCCTCCAGAACTGCCCTGTATTTAGTGCCATCCATCTTTCCTTCAGTCCTGGGCAGCTTTCCTGTCCCTGCACATGAAAAATATCCCCACAGCATGATGCTGCCACCACCATGCTTCACTGTAAGAATAGTGTTCTTAGGGTGATGGGTTTATGCCACACATGGCGTTTCCCATGATGGCCAAAAGGATAAATTTTAGACTCATTTGACCAGAGAAGCTTCTTCCATGTGTTTGGGGAGTCTGCCACATGCTGTTGGGCAAACTCCAAAAATGTTTTCTTCAGCAATTATTTTTTTCTGGTCACTCTTCCATAAAGCCCCGCTCTGTGGGGTGTACAGCTTAAAGTGGTCCTATGGATACTCCCATCTCCACTGTGGATCTTTGCAGCTCCCTCAGTGTTATCATTGGTGTCTTTGTTGCATTTCTGATTAATGCTCTCCTTGCCTGGTCTGTGAGTTTTGGTGGGTGGCCTTCTTTTGTCAGGTTTGTAGTGGTGCCATATTCTTTCTATTCTGCTATAATGGATTGAATGGTGCTCCCTGGGATATTCAAAGTTTGGGATATTTTTTATAACCCAACCCTGATCTATATTTCTCCACAACTTTGTCTCTGACCTGTTTGGAGGCTCCTTGGTTTTCATGTTGCTTGCTTAGTAGTGTTGCAGAGGATAGGGTCCTTCCAGAACAGGTTGATTTATACAGACATCATGTGGTACTTTGATTGCACACAGGTGGATCTTAATCAACTAATTATGTGACTTATGAAGTGAATTGGTTGGACCAGCTCTTATTTAGGGGTTTCATACGAAAGGGGGTAAATACCTACAGTGGGGCAAAAAAGTATTTAGTCAGCCACCAATTGTGCAAGTTCTCCCACTTAAAAAGATGAGAGAGGCCTGTAATTTTCATCATAGGTACACTTCAACTATGAGAGACAGAATGGGGGGAAAGAATCCAGGAAATCACATTGTAGGATTTTTAATGAATTAATTGGTAAATTCCTCGGTAAAATAAGTATTTGGTCACCTACAAACAAGCAAGATTTCTGGCTCTCACAGACCTGTAACTTCTACTTTAATAGGCTCCTCTGTCCTCCACTCGTTACCTGTATTAATGGCACCTGTTTGAACTCATTATCAGTATAAAAGACACCTGTCCACAACCTCAAACAGTCACACTCCAAACTCCACTATGGCCAAGACCAAAGAGCTGTCAAAGGACACCAGAAACAAAATTGTAGACCTGCACCAGGCTGGGAAGACTGAATCTGCAATAGGTAAACAGCTTGGTGTGAAGAAATCAACTGTGGGAGCAATTATTAGAAAATGGAAGACATACAAGACCACTGATAATCTCCCTCGATCTGGGGCTCCACGCAAGATCTCACCCCGTGGGGTCAAAATGATCACAAGAACGGTGAGCAAAAATCCCAGAACCACACGGGGGGACCTAGTGAATGACCTGCAGAGAGCTGGGACCAAAGTAACAAAGGCTACCATCAGTAACACACTACGCCGCCAGGGACTCAAATCCTGCAGTGCCAGACGTGTCCCCCTGCTTAAGCCAGTACATGTCCAGGCCCATCTGAAGTTTGCTAGAGAGCATTTGGATGATCCAGAAGAGGATTGGGAGAATGTCAGATGAAACCAAAATAGAACTTTTTGGTAAAAACTCAACTTGTCATGTTTGGAGGAGAAAGAATGCTGAGTTGCATCCAAAGAACACCATACCTACTGTGAAGCATGGGGGTGGAAACATCATGCTTTGGGGCTGTTTTTCTGCAAAGGGACCAGGACGACTGATCCGTGTAAAGGAAAGAATGAATGGGGCCATGTATTGTGAGATTTTGAGTGAAAACCTCCTTCCATCAGCAAGGGCATTGAAGATGAAACGTGGCTCGGTCTTTCAGCATGACAATGATCCCAAACACACCACCCGGGCAACGAAGGAGTGGCTTCGTAAGAAGCATTTCAAGGTCCTGGAGTGGCCTAGCCAGTCTCCAGATCTCAACCCCATAGAAAATCTTTGGAGGGAGTTGAAAGTCCGTGTTGCCCAGCAACAGCCCCAAAACATCACTGCTCTAGAGGAGATCTGCATGGAGGAATGGGCCAAAATACCAGCAACAGTGTGTGAAAACCTTGTGAAGACTTACAGAAAACGTTTGACCTCTGTCATTGCCAACAAAGGGTATATAACAAAGTATTGAGATGAACTTTTGTTATTGACCAAATACTTATTTTCCACCATAATTTGCAAATAAATTCTTTAAAAATCAGACAATGTGATTTTCTGGATTTTTTTTTCTCATTTTGTCTCTCATAGTTGAGGTATACCTATGATGAAAATTACAGGCCTCTCTTATCTTTTTAAGTGGGAGAACTTGCACAATTGGTGACTGACTAAATACTTTTTTGCCCCACTGTATGCACACTCCAGATTTCTGTTCTTTTATCTTAATTATTGTTTGTGTCACAATAAAACAACAATTTGCACCTTTAAAGTTGTAGGCATGTTGTGTAAATCAAATGGTGCTAGCCCTCCAAAAATCCATTTTAATTCCAGCTTGTAATGCGACAAAACAGGACAAATACCAAGGGGGATGAATACTTTTGCAAGACACTGTATTTCATTCCAATAAGCTATACAGTGTAGAGGAAGGGCAATAAAAAAACAAAACACTTGACTTGAAATATCAATCAAGTTGTAAAACCATTTTTGTTCCAGAAAAGCACTTTCATTGGCAAACATAGCGCTGCATTAATTAATTAGTACCAGTCCAGTCAATTTGAGAAGACAAAATAGAAGATTATACTTGATGGCTCAGTTGAAAGATAAAATTTAGCAGATGCAAAGGAAGACATACATTTGTCCTGCCCTGCCATGAACTGGAAGCTGATGGATCACTTTCTAGAATTCAGATCACCATGGACTAAGAGGCTGCTATCCAAGAAATAACCCCCTGCTCCAAACTTGACACCTTCAAGCTTAACTAAAGTTTGAAGCTGTCCACACAGACAAAGCAAAAGCCTTCTGGAGGATAGCTGTATGGTCAGATGAGACAAAGATTGGGTTGTTTGGCCACAGTGACTACCATGTACAGAAGAACACTCTACCAGCTGCTGGTGGTGGTAGGATCATCATGCTCTGGGGGTGTTTTACTGCCAGTGGAACTGATTCATTGCACAAAGTGGATGGAAAAATGAAGGAGGAGGACTACCTCCTAGAAACTTGAACACAACTTGGGACTTGGGAGTTACAACAGGACAATGAACCCAAACACGCATCAGAGCTGGTTGTGGAGGAGGGCAATTCCATGTAAATGTCAACCTCACCATGCAAAAATAAAGCAACATGTAATACATCAAAACCACTCCCAGAGATATCACCTAGGCCTGTATTTTACAGATGTGAATAAGCTGAACCAATTTGTAACCAACCTAATATGTCACTGTCAGTCTTTCTTTCTTATAATGTAAAACCCAAGCTAAAATCAACTTTGATCATGGACAATTCTATATTATTCCCACAAGCCACAGAAATGTATGCTAAAATCCACAAAACAGCAAAACAATAGCCATCCTAAATATTATTTAAGAACTTTGATAGTTTTAGCTGATATTTAGAGAGTTTTTCAAAGGGTTATGGTGGTTAAATTGCTGATTTTCTAAACATATGCCATGTCTATTTCAGACGCGTCACATCCATAACGGAATTTCGTCACATCCATAACGCTGACTTTTCCTTCCGAAACTCTGCATGAAATACAAAATATTTTAAACAAAGATTTTTTTAATATTCACCTTGGACCCCTCTATCAAATGGATATCTCCATTTCGACATTAGGTTTACAATTTCACAGAGTTTGATAAAGATGTACAGTCACCCAAGAAAAGTGATACTTTTTCTGTCACATCCATAACGCATCTTTTATTGGCATTTTCTGGCATGCCCTAGATGTACTATGGGAATTGTTCTTGTTCTATCACTTCTCCAGTATGGTACAGCCTTAAAATATGCAACACCTGTTTAAATACTGGGAGACAATAAAACATGCACTGGGTCATTTGTTGCCATTTTGAGTTCAAGTGTCACGTCCATAACGCTGGAATTGCTCAGGATAAAGCAGGCTTAAGCTTAAAACAAGTCCTGATTTCAGCCCTATTGAAAATATATGGACCGTGCTTATAAGTCGAGTCCATGCCAAGGAAAAAAAAACACAAATTTAATTGATCTCTACCAATTCTCCCATGAAGAGTCATGAAATATCCAACCAGAATTCTGCCAGAAGCTTGTTCATGGTAAACAAAAATGTTTGGTCAAGGTGAATCTTGCGAAGTAACATTTTACCCAAATATTAGGTGTGCTGTATGTATATTTTTGACCCTGTGTTGATTTCAGAAAACCCAAAGAAAATTAAAACTTGTGCACCAAATTCTAGTGTTTTTTTTAATTACAGATGTATGCTGTACAATCATTCTGCCACAGAAAAAGAACAGTTCAAAGAAATTACTGAAAGCCCAAATATTGCCATGACATTCATATCCAAGATGACATTCATGTCACTGTATGTAAACTTCTGACCACAACTGTTTATATATATATATATATATATATATATATATATATATATATATATATATACACACACACACACAGTTAGGTTCATAAATATTTGGACAGAGACAACATTTTTCTAATTTTGGTTCTGTACATTACCACAATGAATTTTGAACAAAACAATTCAGATGCAGTTGAAGTTCAGACTTTCAGCTTTAGTTCAGTGGGTTGAACAAAATGATTGCATAAAAATGTGAGGAACTAAAGCATTTTTTTAAAACACAATCCCTTCATTTCAGGGGCTCAAAAGTAATTGGACAAATTAAATAATTGTAAATAAAATGTTCATTTCTAATACTTGGTTGAAAACCCTTTGTTGGCAATGACTGCCTGAAGTCTTGAACTCATGGACATCACCAAACACTGTGTTTCCTCCTTTTTAATTCTCTGCCAGGCCTTTACTGCAGCGGTTTTCAGTTGCTGTTTGTTTGTGGGCCTTTCTGTCTGAAGTTTAGTCTTTAACAAGTGAAATGCATGCTCAAATGGGTTGAGATCAGGTGACTGACATGGCCATTCAAGAATATTCCACTTCTTTGCTTTAATAAACTCCTGGGTTGCTTTGGCTTTATGTTTTGGGTCATTGTCCATCTGTATTATGAAACGCCGACCAATCAGTTTGGCTGCATTTGGCTGGATTTGAGCACACAGTATGTCTCTGAATACCTCAGAATTCATCCGGCTGCTTCTGTCCTGTGTCACATCATCAATAAACACTAGTGACCCAGTGCCACTGGCAGCCATGCATGCCCAAGCCATCACACTGCCTCCGCCGTGTTTTACAGATGATGTGGTATGCTTTGGATCATGAGCTGTACCACACCTTCACCATACTTTTTTTCTTTCCATCATTCTGGTAGAGGTTGATCTTGGTTTCATCTGTCCAAAGAATGTTCTTCCAGAACTGTGCTGGCTTTTTTAGATGTTTTTTAGCAAAGTCCAATCTAGCCTTTTTATTCTTGAGGCTTATGATTGGCTTGCACCATGCAGTGAACCCTCTGTATTTACTTTCATGCAGTCTTCTCTTTATGGTAGATTTGGATATTGATACGCCTACCTCCTGGAGAGTGTTGTTCACTTGGTTGGCTGTTGTGAAGGGGGTTCTCTTCACCATGGAAATTATTCTGTGATCATCCACCACTGTTGTCTTCTGTGGGCGTCCAGGTCTTTTTGCATTGATGAGTTCACCAGTGCTTTCTTTCTTTCTCAGGTTGTACCAAACTGTAGATTTTGCCACTCCTAATATTGTAGCAATTTCTCGGATGAGTTTTTTCTGTTTTCGCAGCTTAAGGATGGCTTGTTTCACCTGCATGGAGAGCTCCTTTGACCACATGTTTTCTTCACAGCAAAATCTTCCAAATGCAAGCACCACACCTCAAATCAACTCCAGGCCTTTTATCTGCTTAATTGAGAATTACTGACATAACGAAGGAATTGCCCACACCTGCCCATGAAATAGCCTTTGAGTCAATTGTCCAATTACTTTTGGTCCCTTTAAAAACAGGGTGGCACATGTTAAGGAGCTGAAACTCCTAAACCCTTCATCCAATGTGGATACCCTCAAATGAAAGCTGAAAGTCTGGACTTTATGTCCATATCCATTATATAACTATAACACTAACTATAACAATAACTTTGCTTCCAATAGAGAAGCAGCAGTATTCAGCATGTGTGCGCTACTAGAGAGTGTGTTTCACTTTTCTTTCACAGTTTCAAGTTTCCTGGATGAAGAAAGTTACTACTAACCGAAGTGAGTACGTTTGCAAGTGTAACACACTCATGACTATTTAATTAGCCATGAGGCCACAATTAATAGTGCAAGCTTGTCCAAAGGGTACTTCAAGGGACTCTTTGTGGGTTCACTGGATAATTAAGAGTTTTTAGCCTCTTAAAAGAATTAAACATAGAACCATTTGTGTTCAGAAAAGACTCGTAGGCTTGTACATAGAATCATTAAGAGGCATAACTGAAGAATATTTAGCTCACCATGTCTGGTACAATTTTTTTACGTCATTTACTTCACCCTGACTTACTGTAAGTAAGCAGAAAGCTGAAACATGCATGAATCCTACATTAGGTAATTAAAAGGCCAAATTCCTGCCATCATATCAGTTTTCCAAACAGTGAAAGATCCAAAAGGGGGGGGTATAAAATATAAAAGTCAAAACAGGCAATAAAACATCAAAATCATTAACTACTGACGCTGGACTGACCATGTCAATGGAGCAGAAGGTAAATTAAATCACCTGTCAAATCTCTTCATGTCAAATCACAGATTTATTGGTTCTGTCAGGGGACGATCAATCAGAATAATCAAATTATTATCAGGAAAAGTTTCTAATAAATGTTCCAAATATTTTATTGTCCCACAAATCCGAGTGTTCAAAAAGGGCCTCGGGCCATGCGTAAACAGCAACCTATCAAATGATGTGCTGTGTTTTTTTTTTCCACTGAGTTAACATTTGTACTGAGCAAATGATGCAACAACAATCATAAAAAAAATGTAGGAAAATCACTTTTAGTTCAGTAAAACTTTCAAGTGTGTCAGGAAAAAAAAACATACAGTGTGTATTCTTATTCCTGTTAAGCCATCATTTTTATCCTGGGGGAAGTTGTTATTTTCTAAAATTTTACGTCTTTTGCAGTCGTGATTAATTATATACCCTTTGTCATGGCATCACTGGGGAGGTGGAAGTGTATTTGTGAGAGAAAGGTTATGTTTGAACATGTTCAGCATTTTTTCTTGGGATTAAGCTACTTTCAGACTGAAAAGACGTTGGACTGTGACATAAGTCAACACTGACATTTTTCACTAATTTACCTGGCGCCAAAGAAAAAAAAACAAGTCAGTCAAAATAATTAGCATTTCTGATAAATGCGTTTCTGTTTGTAGATAACACGATTTTTTTTGTTTGTTTGTTATTGTGGCTTTGTATGAGGCAAATGGTGAGTTTCCGATGTTTCTTCTGTTGGTAACTTGGCTGTTTTCAAACATAAACACACACACCAAAAAAAAAAAAAAAAGTGAAAAAGGACACAGATGCAGGGTAAAATTACTTTTCGTGATCCTTACTAAACTAGTAAATAGTGGACTATTTACTGCAGAAACCCTGGTATTATTGTCACCTTCAATTGCAGTGTGAAGAAATTTTGCCACTTTTTTCCCATCCATTATCTGTAAGCGCTTATCCTATTCAGGGTCACGGGCGAGCTGGAACCTATCCCAGCTGACTATGGAAGCAGGGAGGCGGGGATAAGTTGCCAGATCATCACAGGGCTGACACATAGAGACAAACAGCCATTCACACTCACAGTTACACCTACGGTCAATTTAGAGCCACCAATTAACCTAATCTGCATGTCTTTGGACTGTGGAAGGAAACCCAAGCAGACACGGAGAGAACATGTAACCTCCACACACAAAAGCCCCCGTTGGCCACTGGGCTCAAACCCAGAACCTTCTTGTTGTGAGGCAACAGTGCTAACCACTACACCACCAATATTTGATATATTCCTTGCTTTAAATGTGGCTGAAAGTTTTCATCCAATAAAAGAGTCACACTTAATAGTCGCTTTCGTCAACCAAGATCACTTGAAGTGGAATAAAGTGTGTCCTTGCATGGTTGTTCAGAAAGTCAGGTGTTTTTTTTTTTTTTTATAATAGAAGAATAATTTTGGTTCCCTAAAGGACATTTTGAATGCCGTGTATCCAAAATTTCATCTCCCGGCCCCAACTTTTATGGTGGGAAATGATTCTTCTGGTCTATGTGGCACCAAGATAACTATCTGTGAATTTTTTTTTTTTCTTGGTCAACTTGCATGTCCTCTTTTATTATTATTACCTCGCCTGGAACGGAGTCCACCAGGGGGCGGAATATTGTTTTCGGTGGGGTTTGTTTTGGTTTTTTTTGTTTGTTTTGTTAGTGACATTACAGAAAAACAGCTGGACCAATCTTCATAAAGCTTTCAGGATAGATGGGGACTGGTCTCAGATAGAACCTCCAATATTTTGAAGGTCATCCAGTCAAAAAAAGGTCAGTCTTTTTTTTCACAATATCTTCCTTCATATTCATCATATTTACTTCAAACCAATTCCAAAATGTTCATCTTTCAATTCTGCTTCCATTGATATGCTCCATGATGGGGTATCTTTCATAGTTTTCTTAGCAGTTGGGGGTCAAATGTCGGGGGGGGCTCAAGGTCATTGCTAAAATTTGCATATTTTCTATTATAACTCGAAAACAGAGATGGAGAGATGTTTATCATTATCAACATATAGGAAGTCATATATGGGCTTTCATTTGGCACCATAACCTTTGGCCTTGTTTGTTTGTTTGTTTGTTTGTTTGTTTGTTTGTTTGTTTGCTTGTTTGTGTGTGTGTCTGTCTGTTAACAATCTAGCGTCCAATTGCACCAATTGACTTCAGGTTATCAGGGTAGGTGGACAAATGGTCCGCAGATTACCTAATTAAATTTTGGGAGTAATCAGGTCAAGGTGAAGGTCAAGGTCACTGGAAAGGTCAACCTTTCGGTCAAAATAACATATTTTCCATTATAACTCATACAGTAAATGGTTGCCGATAGACAAATGTTTACTATCATGAGCATATAGGAACTCCTATTGAGGTATTTCACCTGACGTCACAGGGTCACGTGACGACCCGGTGTCCACCATTTTGGACGTCAAGCTAGCTAATGTCAACAACAGTAGCTGGTATGTTACTGTAGCAATGTTTACGTTCAGTCATTTGGATGACTGTTAAAACCTTTCAGTCTCAAGTTTTTCCTTTACTGGATTTACTAGTTTACTGAGCTAGCGCGCTAGCTCGGGCAGGCTGGGAGCTAGCGCGCTAGCTCGGGCAGGCTGGGAGCTAGTGCGCTAGCTCGGGCAGGCTGGGAGCTAGCGCGCTAGCTCGGGCAGGCTGGGAGCTAGCGCGCTAGCTCGGGCAGGCTGGGAGCTAGCGCGCTAGCTCGGGCAGGCTGGGGGCTAGCGCGCTAGCTCGGGCAGGCTGGGGGCTAGCGCGCTAGCTCGGGCAGGCTGGGGGCTAGCGCGCTAGCTCGGGCAGGCTGGGGGCTAGCGCGCTAGCTCGGGCAGGCTGGGGGCTAGCGCGCTAGCTCGGGCAGGCTGGGGGCTAGCGCGCTAGCTCGGGCAGGCTGGGGGCTAGCGCGCTAGCTCGGGCAGGCTGGGGGCTAGCGCACGCCGGCTGGCTAGCGCGCGCTAGCTCCCAGCTTGCCCAAGTGCGCTAGCTCAGTAAACTAGTAAATCCAGTAAAGGAAAAACTTGAGACTGAAAGGTTTTAACAGTCATCCAAATGACTGAACGTAAACATTGCTACAGTAACATACCAGCTACTGTTGTTGACATTAGCTAGTGCTAACAGTGCACTGCTAGTGCACTGCTACAACTACACCGACCCTAATAATACAGTTCTTGGTCATTGCCTGGTAACAGCAAATTTATAACGGGCCATGTCTCAACAGACTAAGAAGTTATTTCAATGACATTTAATAACATTTTGTTTATCCTGAGGACCGAAAGTAAATGAAAATGTGAACAAACCTTAGCTGTAATCAGATGGCGACCACCGGCTCCAGGGACGACCCGCTGATGTAGGCATGTTACCCAGCCTGACACAAAATATTTGTAGGTATCCAAACTCGTATACGCTTTCAGATCAATACCTGTGTATGGCGATGGGTTTTTAACGACATAGGTATACAGATCATGTGGGCCGAAGTCAGGTAAAGACGAGGGCTTGGTGTACTTCCGTACGTCAGTGAACAATCCTGGTGGAAGCAGGTAAACGTCGTTCTCTAAGCCTGCTAACCTCAATTTTTGCAAATCCCTCTCCCTCTGCTCGCCCTGTAAATGCCCTACGTCGCTGGATAGTGAAGGTGTTTTCTGCATCTCGCTCCTTTTTCTTTTATGTTTTTCGTTTGTCGCCTTCCTCGCATTCAAACTGATTCGAGCCGTGACATCCAAAATGGCAGCATCACATGACTTGGTCACGTGAGTGAAATACCTCAATATGGGCTTTCATTTGGCGCCATGATCTTTGACCTTGAGTGACCTTGAAAAGTCAAACTCAAGGTCACGGATTTTCAGAGGGCTGTAACTTGAAAATGCTTGACCGTAGACAGATGTTTACCATTATCAACTTCTAGGAAGTGCCATATGGGCTTTCATTTGGCGCCAGGATCTTTGACCTTGAGTGATCTTGAAAGGTCAAACTCAAGGTCAAGGATTTTCCTAGGACTAGAACCTGACAGCTGATGATTGAGAAATGTGACAGTTATCAACATATAGGTATAAAATAAGTGCTGCCGGGCGAGGTTTGTTTTACCTGGGAGCACATTATTATTATTATTATTATTATTATTATTATTATTATTATTATTATTATACTTTAATTATTTGTAGTAGTAGTAGTAGTATAAATCGATTATCTAATGCTGAAATAAATAATGGTTAAAAACTTGAATGCTTAGTCTCAGTCAGCCTCTCTCTCTCTCTCTCTCTGAAGCAAGGCTGCGCGTTTTGTTCGCAGCCCGTCGGTGAGAGCGCGCGCGCACTTGAGCTGAGCAAGCGTTTAAAACGGAGCTCATGCGAGCAACCCGAAACAGTAGGTTGTGGAGTCGATCGGGAAACGGTCGGATGGTGAACTTTCTCCAAACCAACCTGACGGATCATTTGAAGGAAGAGTGCCGGTGCGCACGTGCCGAACTCTGGAAGCTGTTTTACGCAATTTTAGAAGTCGTTGCACTGAATGATGAGGTAAGCTGCAACCTGTAAAGCTGTAACAAGCATGAACTAAGGATGCAAGAGCAGGGACGCAGATAGGATTTTTGAACTGGGGGGGACTGAGCTGTCAGCAAATGATTCCATTTTGTGTGTGTATATATATATATATATATATATATATATATATATATATATATATATATATATATATATATATATATATATATATACAGTTGAAACCGTATATTTACATACACTTTAGGAAAAGACACAATCTTTTTTTTCTCATAGTCAGACATGAAATCAGACATTCACTTTAACTTTTTCATGTCTGTCTGAATATTTAAAATTATTTCAATGTACTTAATGCCAAATTAATCAGAGAAGGAGTTTTTTATTCAATATTTTAATTGCTTTTATCAAATCAGAAGTTTACATACACTTCATCAGTACTTGGTACAATTGCCCTTAAACTGTCTGACTTGGGTCAAACGTTTTGGATAACCTTCAACAAGCTTTGCACAATACTTGACAGGAATTTTGGCCCATTCCTCTTGACAGAACTGGTATAACTGGGCCATATTTTTTGGCTGCTTTGCATGCACATGTCGTTTCAGCTCTGCCCACAAATGCTCAATAGGGTTGAGGTCGGGGCTTTGTGATGGCCACTCCAAAACATTGACTTTGTTGTCATCAAGCCATTTTTTGACCAGTTTGGCGGTGTGCTTCGGGTCATTGTCCATTTGGAAGACCCATTTGCGGCCAAGCTTTAACTTCCTGGCAGATGCTTTCAGGTGTTGGTTCAGTATCTCCACATACTGTTCCTTCTTCATTACTCCATTGATTTTGTGAAGTGCACCAGTACCTCCTGCAGCAAAACAACCCCACAACATGATGCTGCCTCCGCCATGTTTCACTGTTGGTATGGTGTTGTTAGGATTGTAAGCGTCTCCTTGTTTTCTCCAAACATATCGTTGTTGATTATGGCCAAACAGCTCAATTTTAGTTTCATCTGACCACAAGACATGTCTCCAAAAATTGAGATCCTTTCCCCTGTGTTCATTTGCAAACTGTAATCTGGCCTGTTTATGTTTGTGTTGGAGTAATGGCTTTCTCCTGGCAGAGTGACCTTTCAGCCCATGTTGGTGCAGAACTCGTTTCACCGTGGACAGTGACACACTCTTACCAGCTTCAGACATCATCTTCACGAGGTCCTTTGCATTCATTCTTGGGTTCTTACGCACAGCACTGACCAGAACCCACTCATCTCTGGGACTCAGAATCCGTCTCCTTCCTGTGCGGTATGATGGCTCGACATTCCCACATTGTTTATACTTTCGTATAATGGTTTGAACTGAAGACCGTGGCACCTTCAGGCTTCTTGAAATTTCCCCCAAAGATGAGCCAGACTTGTGCAAGTTAACCATTCTTAGTCTGAGATCTTAATCAATTTCTTTAGATTTACCCATGTTGTGTACAAGGAAGCACTGTGTTTGAGGTGTTCCTTAAAATACAATCACAGGTGTGTGTCTCAGGTGTGTCTCCAATTAATTCAAATGTTGCCAATTAACCTATCAGGAGCTTCCAAAGACATGACATCATCATCTGGGCGTTCCTACATTGTTTAAAGGCACACAAACTGCAGTGTATGTAAACTTCTGATTTGATAAAAGCAATTAAAATATTGAATAAAAAACTCCTTCTCTGATTAATTTGGCATTAAGTACATTAAAATAATTTTAAATATTCAGACAGACATGAAAAAGTTAAAGTGAATGCCTGATTTCATGTCTGACTATGAGAAAAAAAAAGATTGTGTCTTTTCCTCAAGTGTATGTAAATATACGGTTTCAACTGTATATATATGTGTGTGTGTGTGTGTGTGTGTGTGTGTGTATACACACTACCATTCAAAAGTTTGGGGTCACTTTGAAATGTCCTTATTTTTGAAAGAAAAGCACTGTTCTTTTCAATGAAGATCACTTTAAACTAATCAGAAATCCACTCTATACATTGCTAATGTGGTAAATGACTATTCTAGCTGCAAATGTGTGGTTTTTGGTGCAATATCTCCATAGGTGTATAGAGGCCCATTTCCAGCAACTCTCACTCCAGTGTTCTAATGGTACAATGTGTTTGCTCATTGCCTCAGAAGGCTAATGGATGATTAGAAAACCCTTGTACAATCATGTTAGCACAGCTGAAAACAGTTTAGCTCTTTAGAGAAGCTATAAAACTGACCTTCCTTTGAGCAGATTGAGTTTCTGGAGCATCACATTTGTGGGGTTGATTAAATGCTCAAAATGGCCAGAAAAATGTCTTGACTATATTTTCTATTCATTTTACAACTTATGGTGGCAAATAAAAGTGTGACTTTTCATGGAAAACACAAAATCGTCTGGGTGACCCCAAACTTTTGAACGGTAGTGTGTGTATACATGTTATTTCACCCCCCTCACTGCCATCACCAGGAACTACCTGCAGGCCAGGACAATGATAACATTTTAACATAGCCTATGGAAATCCTAAGTTTACACATTATCATCACGCACAGAAATTGCAAAACTGCAAAACTAGTTTTAAAACCGCTAAGTTCCAACTGTTAAGCATAGCGAGAGGCTGGGCTACGTGTGTGTGTGTGTGTAACGTGTAAACCAGTGCATCCTGACTTTCTAACTATGCCTGTGTGTTGCGTGAGCGGCAGTCAGTCAACAACTCTTCGCAAAGTTTCCTTATGAAACAATATGCTCGCTGAAATTATGGCAGGGAACGCCAGATTAAACATTAAAACTGCCTTCTGAGCACTGTATCTACAGGCTACCACCGAAAGAAGGAGGCTACCAGAAAGGCATCTCTACTCCGTACGATTTTACTTTCACTACGACATTACTTTGAACCGACTATCAAAAAATTGCAAGGTGATATGATAAAGTAAGGCACAGTTTACTTACAGCCGTTTTTTTTTTTTTTTGAAAAAACGATGCAATCGTTTTCTGCCTTTTGGCACCCTTCATCATGCCGTGTTGGGGTCCTGAACTAGGAGGCGCTGTCCCCGATATGCCTGTCAAACTTGTTGTGGGTAACCATAGCAACCAAGCTTGCAACCCGTGCAGTCTGCGCAGTTGCAACTATGTATATACTGCTGTGCACCTCAATAAACCGAATGGTAATTAGTCTTTTGATTTTTCCGTGAGGTTTGCCTTATGCAAAGAAAGACAGCATAGACGTTTTTTCCTCCCTATAAGTGGGGGGGACCGAACAAGATGAATTTAAATCTGGGTGGAACGAATACCCCCCGTCCCCCCCTCTATCTGCGCCCGTGTGCAAGAGCTGGACTCCATGCTGAAGGTTTATGCAAATAAGATGAAAACTAACGACTAGGTTCATAAATGGTAGTTAAGTCACTAACTACAGTTCATTAGGAACAGCCAACGACCTAAGGGCATAGAACATAAAATATGAGTGACTATGTAGTGCACTATTTGTTCATTAGACCACGGGTTCTCAACCTTTTCTGCTTTAAGGATCACCTGTTCAAACTTGTACCGAGTCGGGGCCCATTAAAAAAGATCCCCAATTATTTTGGCTCGTGTATTGTATTAGAATCTCCATAATAATCTATCATAAAGGGCATTAATGGGATGCGACATCACTCCCTGTTACAGATGGGAATTAAATAAATGCAATAAAAACAAAATTTTAGATTGTAGGTATTGTATTTAAAACTGTATAGATGTGCCAGAAGCCAAACCCATGCATGCCGGGCATTCTCAGTCAAAAGGGATTAATGATCCAAAAGTGGAGTCTGGCCCATTAACACAAGAACTTATTGCCATGTTTGTGTTCAGCAAACAAGCAGGTTATTAAAACCAAGAAGAGGTTACAGAAACCACTCAATGGGATTAGATCCTTACACGCTAACAAAGAAGGATTTTTCCTATGAAAGAAAAATTTACTCACTAAATTTGACATTTAGTAGAATAAATTTTGATCCTATTGAAGCTGGAACTAAATACAAAGACAATAGTTATGCATACTATTAATTAACTTAATGTGAAGATAATCAAGGGGTGGCACGGTGGTGTAGTGGTTAGAGCTGTCGCCTCACAGCAAGAAGGTCTGGGTTCGAGCCCCATGGACGGCGAGGGCCTTTCTGTGCGGAGTTTTCATGTTGTCCGCGTGGGTTTCCTCCGGGTGCTCCAGTTTCCCCCACAGTCCAAAGACATGCAGGTTAGGTTAACTGGTGACTCTAAATTGACCGTAGGTGTGAATGTGAATGGTTGTCTGTGTCTATGTGTCAGCCCTGTGATGACCTGGCAACTTGTCCAGGGTGTACCCCGCCTTTCGCCCGTAGTCAGCTGGGATAGGCTCCAGCTTGCCTGTAGAACAGGATAAAGCGACTAGATGAGATGAAGATGATCAGTAGATTTTAAGGGGTTTTTTAAGATTGTGTATATTTTTAGTCTTTTGCATTCGTTTGTATCTGTACGTGCACAACTCCACCAGCTCTGCTGATCAACTTAGCATATTTAAATAAAGTCATTCATTCATTCATTCATTCATTATGAGTTGGAAAATGTATTTATCTGTTGAGTTCCCCGACATCTCAAACTACCTGGTGCTGCAGACATCGTTCTGCATGGGGACACAGATGAAAACCTGGAGGCGTGCAACTTTTTATATGTGGCTGGGTTAAAGATCTGGGGATCAGGACACTACAAGATAAATCCTGTATCATTTTTGCCTGGGTAAATAAGAGTTTCTGGGCTTTTTGTCTGTCTTTATGATGGTTGGTAGGATGCTACAAGTTTTAGTATCAGGTGTAAACAAACCACAGCCGATCGATTCCCAATCCTCCCTGCTGTTCTCTTCCAGCAGGCATCACAGATTCATATAATTTACCCACAAACATATTTATTTATAGCGCTCTGTGTGTGTGTGTGTGTGTGTGTGTGTGTGTGTGTGTGTGTGTGTGTGTATTGGCGCATGCGTGTGCATTCTGTGTGTGTAGGCACATGCGTGTGCGCTCTGTGTGTGTGCGTGCACGCACGGGTTAAATGTAGAGGAGGAATGTGACAAAGTAAAAGCTTGTTCTTGTTAATTTACCCACAAATATATTTATCTCACTTGAAAAGTATTTGGTAAACCAGCTACCGGATTTGGGACACTATGACAACCTGAACTATTTAGTATTTGGCTTCAAACTTGAAAAAAATTCACGACTCACTAGATGGTGCTTCGGCCCAGTAGTTGAGAAACACTGCATCAGAGGACATATATTTGGATAAAAACAAGGCATTTATGAAAGGAACATAAAAGCCTTAATAATAGACTAATGGAAGTGGATCGTGTTGGGCTTTTCATATAGCTGTTTTTTATTATTATTAGTAGTAGTAGTAGTAGTAGAGTGGCGGCTACAATTATCGACACCTTAACGATCTTCCACTGGAAAAAAAAAATGAGTTGATTCCCGATTACTTAGCGTATCAGACCACGTGACACCGTTCCACAATTATCGACACATTTGTCCACAGTTATCGACACCGTTCTACAATTATTGACATCCAGATTCATCTCATCTCATTATCTGTAGCCGCTTTATCCTTCTACAGGGTCGCAGGCAAGCTGGAGCCTATCCCAGCTGACTACGGGCGAAAGGCGGGGTACACCCTGGACAAGTCGCCAGGTCATCACAGGGCTGACACATAGACACAGACAACCATTCACACCCACATTCACACCTACGGTCAATTTAGAGTCACCAGTTAACCTAACCTGCATGTCTTTGGACTGTGGGGGAAACCGGAGTACCCGGAGGAAACCCACGCGGACACGGGGAGAACATGCAAACTCCGCACAGAAAGGCCCTCGCCGGCCACGGGGCTCGAACCCAGGACCTTCTTGCTGTGAGGCGACAGCGCTAACCACTACACCACCGTGCCGCCCCACATCCAGATTATTTTTTTAATTAAAAAAATAATCAGTATGTGGTATTAAGTTAATAAAGCATAGTTTTTATTGAAAATTTGTTTTACATAGACTTATATTTAGTACAAAATATATTTTATATAAATATATCGAGGGCGGCATGGTGGTGTAGTGGTTAGCGCTGTCGCCTCACAGCAAGAAGGTCCGGGTTCGAGCCCCGTGGCCGGCGAGGGCCTTTCTGTGCGGAGTTTGCATGTTCTCCCCATGTCCACGTGGGTTTCCTCCGGGTGCTCCGGTTTCCCCCACAGTCCAAAGACATGCAGGTTAGGTTAACTGGTGACTCTAAATTGACCGTAGGTGTGAATGTGAGTGTGAATGGTTGTCTGTGTCTCTGTGTTGGCCCTGTGATGACCTGACGACTTGTCCAGGGTGTACCCCGCCTCTCGCCCGCAGTCAGCTGGGATAGGCTCCAGCTTGCCTGCGACCCTGTAGAACAGGATATATTTATAAATATATCGATGTCGGTGCTTATGTAAATGAGAAAGTAATTCTAATGTCTGTAAACAAATGAACTGATAATGTTTAACCTGTGTCAGAAAATCCTTTTGTTCCACTTTCTACCCACTTTCTAAGTATTTTTGTAGATCACATTTTGTTAATCATTCGTTGTTGTTTGTATTAATTTCTAGTTTTGTAGTTTACCAATAAATGTCAACAGGTAATTGACATTGTAACCACATGAAAATCCAGGTCAAAGGTCACATGTCATTCCTCGAACCAAAATATTAAATGTCTCCTGATATTGTAATATGTGGTAGATATTTACAACAAACTGCAAAGAAAAACAATCTGAATGGAATAGAAAAATCTGAATATTTCAAGCATGTAATTTTTTTATATGCTAGAAATTTAATTCTGGTCTAATTCTATTCATTGCAATCAGATTCCAAATACTCTATAAACATTCCCTTTCGTTATGAATCAGGAAAAAAAATTATTATAAATCACAGCACTTTTATTTTTTTAAAAGTACTTCATCTACTTCAACAATGTTACACAAAGATCGATCCATAACAGTTGTAAATGTCACTTAATTCCACTGGGTGTCGATAATGGTGGACACCGGTGAAAGTGATCACTATTATCGACACCTCACATGACTTCTCAAACGCGGGTTTAGATACAAAATGACGACAGTCAAATGAAAAAGTAAGAAACAAAGTAGGTTTCGACAAGGAGATCATGAAATATCGGTGAATCTGATAAGTAAAAACATGTCCATGATTTTTCCACCATGCTTACCTGTGACGATAACGTCCAGGTTTTCCTCAAATTGCTGATCGTGCTAAACAAAATTCCATCTCAGGTAACGAGCTGTGTCATCAAACGATAAGATCAAAGTGTGAGGGGGGTCTTCCAGTCGATTAATTAACCAATGATCACTGTTGTGACTGAGGTGGTGTTTACATTAGACCGTATCAGCGGATCATCAGATTAACGTTTTTAAAACGATTCGCGTGCACACAGCAACACCAATACACGATTCGCGTGCACACAGCAACGCCAATACACGGATACGCTCGGCTCCACAGGCATCCTGCGCTCCAAATCACTCCGCCCTGAACAGCGAGTGCCCTCTGGAGGGTGCGCACTCCGGCCCTGCGCAGCTCACAGAGCGCGCGAGTGAAGCGCACGAGCAGTGATTCGGGACAAATAGCAGGAAGTGAAAGTCCGCGCCGTTTTTCAGCAGTCGCGTCACATGACCAACGTGGCATGACCAACGCCAGCGAATCAGGAAGGTGGATGTCACAGTGACGTTGTCCAATGACGACGTCAGCTAGAGCTCAGCACAGCGCATCCTCGTTCCTCAATGTTTACACAGCACCGGATCAGATACGTAATGGATTGAATACGTGGGCCCTGGCGGATTCAAGTTGTTCCGCCTGTGGAGTCGTTTCCCGGCGTTTTAATGTGAACAGACAGTGCATCCGCGACGAAAACGAGACGGATACGGTCTAATGTAAACACCACCTGAAACTCACCTTTGTAAGATTGTTTTCTTATTGGTAAATCTGAAAAGGTGTCGATAATTATGGACCATTGATAATTGTAGCCACCGCTCTAGTGAATCTTCTGAATCTTTCTTTCTATTCTTCTTCTTAAATCGTCTTCTCTTTCTTCTTCTTCTTAAGTCTTCTTTTTTTATAGTACTTTCCAGTAACTGTAACAATAACAGGACAAAAAATAGAGAAGACATCCAACAAGTATACAACGTAGTATCTGTCACAGGATTTGAGCCAGGGTCATGAAAAGTCCTGAGAAAACAGCTGTATTGGCAAGATTTAGAGATAGCAGGTGTTGGAAATTGCTTAACTGCGAGAGGACAAGAGTTAGGGTGCCGCTCTGAAGACAGGACAATCACAGAAGCTGCATATTTTCAAAAGAATAATACTGAACCAGCCAACTCTTAGGGTGTGCGAGGGCATGGAAAGAAAAGAGTGAGCTCTGTAAGCAAGACGAGTTTTCACATGAGTGCATGCTTTTAAAAGGAAGGCAATAAAGTTTGCGGAATGATATCATATTTAGCTTAGATTTTTTTTTCTTAGTGTTGGCGAAAAACCAAGCAGCTGAATTTTAATTCATTGTGAGTTTGTGGAAAGGGGTGCACCCACTTAAAATAGGTTTAAATCCGAGTGCTCAAAACTTCACCCGAATGCATTAAATGAACCATGAATACACATGGTTCATGACTGCTTTGAGGATCTTGAAAACAGCATGCAGTATCATAATTTTTGGTCCACCAAGCACTGGGTTTACAGCTGATACCGTCATGAGGTGAGAAACAAAACGCACAAATAAGCATGTTACGTTGAGCAACCTGTGCAGCATGTGTGCACGTTCCACGAGCAAAATATGAAAGGAACTCATTATAGGAACTACAGGATTTTGAAATGTCACCCACTTTATTAGTAAAATGCTTTTGCAAGCTACTTGTGGAAGAATATTTCATAACATGGGTTATGTTGCGTCTTTCTCTGCTGCACAGACTAATCAGAAGGCGGTGGTAACACAAGCAAAGTTGCAAGCACAATCTCATCTCTCACAATATATATTTAAAAAGAATTCAGGACTTTGTCCCAGATGACATTCTACACACGAAATAGAAAACCTAAATAGGACTTGCACTACTGGTGTACTGAGATACTACTTAGCTAGTGGTCATAAGTGGTTTGGGATATGGTCTAAACTGGTAGATACATTTTACCAGAGGTGGACAAAGTACCCAACTTCATTACATAAGTCAAAGTACAGATCCCACTGGTCAAATGTTACTCCGATACAAGTGAAAGTTGTCCAGTCAAATTTTTACTTAAGTTAAAGTACTGAAGTACTTGCTTTATAAAAAGTAAATTTTCTGTCAACTCGTTGTATTATTGACACAACGTTTATAATACCTCATGCCTCTGAATCAACCTACTGAATTATTTTGTGAATTCACAAAATGAACGTGGGCGGCACGGTGGTGTAGTGGTTAGCGCTGTCGCCTCACAGCAAGAAAGTCCGAGTTCGAGCCCTGTGGCCGGCGAGGGCCTTTCTGTGCGGAGTTTGCATGTTCTCCCCGTGTCCGCGTGGGTTTCCTCCGGGTGCTCCGGTTTCCCCCTCTGTCCAAAGACATGCAGGTTAGGTTAACTGGTGACTCTAAATTGACCGTAGGTGTGAATGTGAGTGTGAATGGTTGTCTGCATCTATATGTCAGCCCTGTGATGACCTGGCGACTTGTCCAGGGTGTACCCCGCCTTTCGCCCGTAGTCAGCTGGGATAGGCTCCAGCTTGCCTGCGACCCTGTAGAAGGATGAAGCGGCTAGCGATAATGAGATGGGATGAGACAAAATGAACGCATGCTGTGCATCATGGTGGTTTAATGTTAAGCTCATCAGTGAAGCTCCATGCTAGCAAACTGAAAATCATATTGGGTAGCTAACGTAACTAGAAAAGAAAGATTTCTACATTGTTTATTTGACAAGATTATGCTAAAACATATTTCTGAAAGGACTTCAGATAATTTAACGTTATTCATGTTAGCATAACTCCATTTTTACATGCTAACTAACAGTGTCCAAGTTAACTAGCTATGTGTTAACATTAGCCGTGGAAAAGGCTATGCCAACTTGGCGGGCAAATCCATAGAAATTCATTTGACTAACCAGACTGCATAGCTATTGCAACATTATTACTAGCTGTAAAAGCACAGAGAACTTCATTATAAGCTTTCTCTTGGAATAAAATGTTTACATACCTCAATATGCTTCCGCAGGTTGGACGGCGAGTTTTTGTAGTCTGTGATGTGGTTCGTTTTTGGCAAACAAAGCAAACATTTAAAACAAAATGGATCTTTAATCCTTTCAGAAAACTGAAACATGGGTTCTAGGTAAAGCCATGGGCGTGTGCATTCCCCAGAAGAACCGCCTCCTTCCATTCTGCCATCAACTGATTGAGTTCAAATAACGCTGCTGAGAAATCACTGAACTTGATTTTATACAGTATATGGACGTGATGTGACCTTAGTGATTACTAATTGGCTGTCTCAGTGTCACCCGCGAAAAAATCAATTGCGTTTTAGAAAAGAAAAAAACATCCACTTTCAAAGCTGCTTCACAGTAGCGAGTAATGAGAACTTTGATAGAAATGTAGTGGAGTAAAAAGTACGATATTTGTCTTTCAAATGTAGTGAAGTTCGAGTCATAAGTTTCCAAAAAAAATACTCAAGTAAAATACAGATACTGAAAAAGTGTACTTAAGTACACTTAAGTAAATGTACTCAAGTAAATGTACTTCGTTACTGTCCACCTGTGCATTTTACAAAGATTTTATGAGAAGAAAAACTGTTATACCGTACGTCAGTATGACTGTCACAAGCCGTGTTTCCATTAAACGGCGTAATGCAAAATTTGAAATGGCGAACTACGGTGTGGGTGGCACGGTGGTGTAGTGGTTAGCACGGTCGCCTCACAGCAAGAAGGTTCTGGGTTTGAACCCTTTCTGTGTGGAGTTTGCATGTTCTCCCCGTGTCTGGGTGGGTTCCCTCCAGGTGCTCCAGTTTCCCCCACAATCCAAAAACATGCGGTTAGGTTAATATGGGACGGCCTTGGGCTGAGGTGCCCTTGAGCAAGGCATCAAACTCCCAACTGCTCCCTGGGCGCTGTTAGCATGGCTGCCCACTGCTCTGGGTATGTGTGTGCTCATTGCTCGTGTGTGCTCATTGCTCATGTGTGTGTGCATGTGTGTGTTCACTACTTCAGATGGGTTAAATGCAGAGAGGAAATTTCACAAGTGTGTGATGAATAAAGTCCTTCCTTCCTTCCTTCCTTCCTTCCTTCCTTCCTTCCTTCCTTCCTTCCTTCCTTCCTTCCTTCCTTCCTTCCACCAAGACAACACCAAGCCACATTCTGCACATGTTACAACAGTGTTGTAGCATGTGCAGAATGTGTTGTAACACTTTTTTACTCTTTTTTTTCAGAGTAAAAAAAGAGTGTGGGTGCTAAACTGGCCTGCCTGCCTCAAAAATGGAAATATTTTTCGCATTTAAATCAAATTTAAGGGCATGACATGAAAAGCAAATGGAAACATTACCTTTCTGAAAAAAAGAGTTCTCTGTAAGAGCAATCATAAGAAGAGAAATTATCTTATAACATCCCTTAAGCCCGACACACACAGGTGACTTCTTGTCGCAAGCATATTGCGATTTTTGGATGCAAGTTTCCCTTCTCGGGTAGCTACGTGTGCGTGTTATCTGCAACCAGTGAGCGATTTAGGGAAGGGAATGCAAGTCATGTGGCGAGGATTAGCTTAGCCTTTGGAGGTGATCGCTTCGTTATCACAAAGACACACATGCGGCAATATCTCTGCAACAAGTCAGCGACTGGCGATTTTTTTTTTTTTTTGGTCGGAAATATCCACACACAAAGCAGTTTTTTGCTTGCGTCAAAAACTTGCACAACCAAGCGACAGAAAATCACCCATGTGCGCCGGGCTTTCATGGAAACACAGACCATTTGCAATTGCGTTTTGTCAAAATTCTTAAAATATTGCTTCTACTGTGCACAACAACAAAATGGAAACCTGGTTACAGTTACTAAGTACTTGAGGATGGGTCTTTGTACTTTCTCTCAGGTGTAATGATGTATCTGAGCTGGAATAGGATACATGGGTTTGAAAATTCCTGACAGTTCATACCTGGCAGCTCTGACACTATAAATTAAAAAAGAAAAAAAGAAAAGCTTTTAATTTTAAACCAATGAATCCTACATGCCATGGATGTTGTTCAATCAATACCAAAGAATGATATCATATGTTAAGTCCAGATAATGAGCACTCAGCGTTTGTGAACATTTGTGCTAATTCAGCAGTGTAAAAGTTACAGTGGTGCTTGAAAGTTTGTGAACCCTTTAGAATTTTCTATATTTTTGCATAAATATGACCTAAAACGACATCAGATTTTCACACAAGTCCTAAAAGTAGATAAAGAGAACCCAGTTAAACAAATGAGACAAAAATATTATACTTGGCCATTTATTTAGTGAGGAAAATGATCCAATATTACATATCAGTGAGTGGCAAAAGTATGTGAACCTTTGCTTTCAGTATCTGGTGTGACCCTCTTGTGCAGCAATAACTGCAACTAAACATTTCTGGTAACTGTTGATAAGTCCTGCACACAAGCTTGGAGGAATTTTAGCCCATTCCTCTGTACAGAACAGCTTCAGCTCTGGGATGTTGGTGGGTTTCCTCACATGAACTGCTCGCTTCAGGTCCTTCCACAACATTTTGATTGGATTAAGGTCAGGACTTTGACTTGGCCATTCCAAAAAATTAACTGTATTCTTCTTTAACCATTCTTTGGTAGAACGACTTGTGTGCTTAGGGTCGTTGTCTTGCTGCATGACCCACCTTCTCTTGAGATTCAGTTCATGGACAGATGTCCTGACATTTTCCTTTAGAATTCGCTGGTATAATTCAGAATTCACTGTTCCATCAATAATGGCAAGCCATCCTGGCCCAGATGCAGCAAAACAGGCCCAAACCATGATACTACCACCACCATGTTTCACAGATGGGATAAGGTTCTTATGCTGGAATGCAGTGTTTTCCTTTCTCCAAACATAACACTTCTCATTTAAACCAAAAAGTTCTATTTTGGTCTCATCCATCCACAAAACATTTTTCCAATAGCCTTCTGGCTTGTCCAGGTGATCTTTAGCAAACTGCAGATGAGCACCAATGTTCTTTTTGGAGAGCAGTGGCTTTCTCCTTGCAACCCTGCCATGCACACCATTGTTGTTCAGTGTTCTCCTGATGGTGGACTCATGAACATTAACATTAGCCAATGTGAGAGAGGCCTTCAGTTGCTTAGAAGTTACCCTGGGGTTCTTTGTGACCTCGCCGACTATTGCACGCCTTGCTCTTGGAGTGATCTTTGTTGGTCGACCACTCCTGGGGAGGGTAACAATGGTCTTGAATTTCCTCCATTTGTACACAATCTGTCTGACTGTGGATTGGTGGAGTCCAAACTCTTTAGAGATGGTTTTGTAACCTTTTCCAGCCTGATGAGCATCAACAACACTTTTTCTGAGGTCCATGACACACTTCCACAAACATGTGTTGTGAAGATCAGACTTTGATAGATCCCTGTTCTTTAAATAAAACAGGGTGCCCACTCACACCTTATTGTCATCCCAATGATTGAAAACACTTGACTCTAATTTCACCCTCAAATTAACTGCTAATCCTAGAGGCTCACATACTTTTGCCACTGACAGATATGTAATATTGGATCATTTTCCTCAATAAATAAATAAATGACCAAGTATAATATTTTTGTCTCATTTGTTTAACTGGGTTCTCTTTATCTACTTTTAGGACTTATGTGAAAATCTGATGATGTTTTCAGTTATATTTATTCAGAAATATAGAAAATTCTAAAGGGTTCACAAACTTTCAAGCACCACTGTAACTGAAGGCATTTTGCTCTTCATGAAGACTATATGTCCAGTCCTATGATGCAAGTCCTCCCTTCTACAGTTCTTGTCATGTTTAGCCCTGATCTTTTTTTGAAAGCCGTTACTCTGTCCTTGCGTGCTTTGCCCCTGTACAGCCCCATGTGCATGAATCTTAAGTGAGATGGAATGACATGAAAACTGTTGTAGTATAATAAACATCTAATCCAATATAATGGCTACTATTTAAAGTGGACATGTTACAGTCAAAAATGAAAGGAACACATTTTTCTCTTAACCCAGATTTAGTTGGCCAGTCGAGACAAATTTAGTGTCTAAACATTGTTTCTTTAGTTTGGCACTTTCGCTCCAAGTCTAGTCTATCTAACAAATAAGATAAGCTTGGCATTGTAAAATTTCATGGCTACACTGTCGTACTGTAACACAGATATTTCCAGAAGACATTGTTTCAATCAATCGTAGCATTTGAACATAAACTGTTGAATAATATATCAGACAAAAGACCTACTTATCAAAACAGACCCTTGTAAAAGAAAAGTCTATTATGTATACTTTTAAAAAGTAATTAATAATTTATGTGAAAAGTGCATACTTTTTGTGTTATAGTAAATGCGTTATTTTTGAACAACGGAAGTGTATTTAAATTTTAATGATATGTTTAAATACACTGTAAATGCATTTAGTAGTATTTTTGAGTTCTGAACAAGTTAAGCTGCAGAAAGTGTATAATTTGTAGGCAGACTTGTTTTTATTCTTGAAGTACATTATAATTATAGTACTGGATGTAGTGATACACACATCAGATGTACTTACGGTAAGTGCTTTTGATACCAGTGTTGTAGTCAAGTCACTAAACCTTGAGTCCGAGTCCAGTCTCGAGTCCCTAGTGTTCAAGTCCAAGTCATTAAAAAAAATTTCGAGTTGAGTCCACTATTAATTCGAGTCCAAGAATAAGACTCCAACCGCACCATTTGACGGTGGCTGTTTTAGCGCCATTAACATTAGTTTATTCTTGAACATGACGTATGAACTGGTGAATGTGCATTCTCTTAGTCAGGGTGTGTGAAGTATTCTGTCAGAGATGGGAGACGGATGTAAGTGCAGAAGGTGTGTTTATTAATACAAGTGAAGACAGGTAAAGAATCCATAACGGCAGGCAAAATCATAAAACGGTGAAACAGGCAATAGGTAGAGCGAGGCACAAACAGGCTATCGTAAACTCAGCAGAATCAAAGACGAGAAACAGGAAATCAGGGAGCAGGAAACCAAACGAGGATATCAGGCTCGGTAATGTGTCAGCAATGCAACTCAATACTTCGCAAAGTAAGTGTGTTTTCATAGCTTTTATATAGGCACGCTGATTGCGCCTTCATCCTGTGCAGGTGTGAGTTGTTTATGGCGCACACGTGAGAGTCCACTATTCACTTCACCTCTAAGTGGTTTTAGTATTCTGGAAAAAGCAAAAAATGATGGTTATTTTGTTGTAGAAAAAAAACAATTCTGTTTCTCATATATAGTTGTCAAATATATAAATAATCAAGTCAAGTCAACTTTATTGTCAAATATGCTATACATGCTCGACATACAGCACAGATGAAATTTCAGTCCTCTCTGACCCACAGTGCAAACAGGCAATGCAATAAATAAAAAATAGAATCATTGAAATAAGAATAATTGAAATAAACAATATAAACAGTATAAACACTCTAGATAAGAACTAGACATAGACTAAATAAACAAGACATAGACTAAATAAACAATAAGACATAGGGGCAGACAGTGCAAACAGGCAAAGCAATAAATAAAAAATAGAATAATTGAAATAAACAATACAAACAGTATAAACACACTAGATAAGAACTAGACCTAGACTAAATAAACTACACATAGACTAAATAAACAATACAAACAGTATAAACACTCTAGATAAGAAATAGACAGAGACTAAACACTCACTCTCTCTATATATATATCTCATCTCATCTCATTATCTGTAGCCGCTTTATCCTGTTCTACAGGGTCGCAGGCAAGCTGGAGCCTATCCCAGCTGACTACGGGCGAAAGGCGGGGTACACCCTGGACAAGTCGCCAGGTCATCACAGGGCTGACACATAGACACAGACAACCATTCACACTCACATTCACACCTACGGTCAATTTAGAGTCACCAGTTAACCTAACCTGCATGTCTTTGGACTGTGGGGGAAACCGGAGCACCCGGAGGAAACCCACGTGGACACGGAGAGAACATGCAAACTCCGCACAGAAAGGTCCTCGCCGGCCACGGGGCTCGAACCCGGACCTTCTTGCTGTGAGGCGACAGCGCTAACCACTACACCACCGTGCCGCCCCTCTCTCTCTCTCTCTCTCTCTATATATATATATATATATATATATATATATATATATATATATATATATATATATATATATATATATATATATATATATATATTCATTTCACATTCCACAGGCTAATGGAAACCATGAAGAGGCCACAAGGAAGTCAACCACAGCCAAATACCTCCAGAGAGTAAGGCAGGTCCTGAAAAGTCAGCTGAATGGTAAGAACAAGGTCCGAGCCATCAACATGTACGCACTACCAGTCATCAGATACCCCGCTGGTATCATAAACTGGCCAAAGGAGGAGATAGAAGCCACAGATATCAAGACTAGAAAGCTCCTCACCATGCATGGAGGGTTCCACCCCAAGTCCAGCACCCTGAGACTATACACTAAGCGGAAAGAGGGAGGCCGAGGGCTAGTGAGCGTCAAGACCACGGTCCAGGATGAAACATCGAAAATCCGAGAATACATCAGAAAGATGGCCCCAAAGGATGAACTGCTAAGTGAATGTCTCAGGCAGCAGAACCCTGATGAGAGTGCAGAGGAGGAGGAGGAACAGAAAACCTGGAGAGACAAACCCCTACATGGCATGTACCACCGTCAGATAGAGGAAGTGGCTGATATCAAGAAATCCTACCAGTGGCTGGATAATGCAGGACTGACAGACAGCACAGAGGCACTAATCATGGCAGCACAAGAACAGGCCATAAGCACAAGAGCCATAGAGGCCAGGATCTACCAGAGTAGATCAGACCCAAGATGCAGACTGTGCAAAGAAGCCCCTGAAACAGTCCAGCACATAGTAACAGGGTGTAAGATGCTAGCTGGATCAGCGTACATGGAGAGGCACAACCAAGTGGCTGGGATAGTATACAGGAACATCTGCAACCAGTATGGAATAGAAGTACCCAAGTCCCAATGGGCCATACCACAGAAGGTGGCTGAGAACAACAGGGCCAAGGTTCTGTGGGACTTCAGCTTCCAGACTGACAAACAGATCCTGGCTAACCAACCGGACATAGTGGTGGTGGACAAAGAGCAGAAGAGGGTGGTGGTGATAGATGTGGCGATCCCAGCTGACGCCAACATCAAGAAGAAGGAACATGAGAAACTTGAGAAGTATCAAGGGTTGAAAGAGCAGCTGGAACGGATGTGGAAGGTCAAGGGTTGCGTGGTCCCCGTGGTAGTGGGGGCACTTGGGGCAGTAACCCCCAAACTGGGAGAGTGGCTCCAGCAAATCCCAGGAACAACATCTGAAGCCTCAGTCCAGAAGAGCGCAGTCCTAGGAACATCGAAGATACTGCGCAGAACCCTCAAACTCCCAGGCCTCTGGTAGAGGACCCGAGCTTGAGGATGACATGGATACCCCCCCCCCCCCCCCCCCCCCCCCCCGCAGGGGGTGAGAAGGAGATTTTTTTTTTGTATAATTGTAAAATACCCAAATAAATAACATAATTATAGCTAAATTTGATTCCGTTACCATTCTATAACATACTGGTGTATAGTGTCTACTGTAACTTTGCAGCGGTTTTGTCACATATTCAGTAAAACCCAAATAATTTCCATTTCACGTCTGTGTTTACAGCACAGCTCCGTTACATGTTCCATTAGATTAAGAATGATTAATGTTGCTTGTGCTCGCGGCCGTTCCGCTGCAGCTGCACGCAGATGTCTTGTTGATTTGGCGTGTCTCGCAGGTTCATGAACACACTGACAGTGTTAATATCTGGAGCAGCTGTTTGCTTTTACATCTTGGTGATAACACACTCCAGTGAAAGTCTGAGTGTTTGCTTTAAGGACTTTGTTGGATTAGCGATGCTGCTATATACAGGTGTGGGCCAATTTACAATCACAGCTGATATTTTTTCTTTTTTTTAATCATCTCATGATATTGCATATAAAATATCAAATAATTGTTGGAATTATACATGATGCTGCGTTCAAACTGGGCCCTAATGTGAGCTTCGAACAAATGCTAGCTGCCTGTAGGGACTCCTTTCCTGAATGCAATTCAGAAATAGTAACGATGTTTTAAGATTTATTTCCAGAGTGAGTGAGGTTGAGACATGCATATCTCTAAACGACTGCTTATCAAATGTCAAGGTCTTTGCCCCATCAAAACGTACACTACTTAGTGCTGTCAAATGCTAAACATGTGCTGTTATAAACTGTCAGCAGATACACAATCCACTTGCAGTTTTTGATACGAATATAATTGTCATAAAAATAAGCTGAAATGCTTGGAAACTGCATATTTCAATGCCATTTAAAAAAAACCAAAAATTACCCCCTTCCGCCCCGTCGATCGGACACTGTACATGCTCAGCCTCCAGGGTCACTTCAGAAATGGAGCAACATTCGAAAGTTGGAAACTTGGGACCCATGCCTTAGAAATACTCGTTTTTTCATAAAAATGCGATTTAATTCCTTGTGCTAAATTAAAAAAAATTTTGTAATTACTAACTTGAATCATATAGCATTAGTGTGAACAATTAACATAATGTTAGCATGGTCCAATTAAATGAACGTGCTTAAAGCTAGACAGCCTTTCGATTTCATAAAATCTGTGAAATTTAGTTCCCTCTGAAATTTGATCATTGTGATATGTTTATTTCTGGAATAATTCACAAACTTTCAGGCCATTCTGCGGCTGGGAAGTTATTTAATTTGAGGGGATTAAAGCAAATAATGCGCATGAAATTGCTCACATCACGCAGTCAAGCAGACATAGGAAATCCTTTTTCTTCTTCTTCTCCTTTTGGGTTTTACAGCAGCTGGCATCCACAGTGTTGCATTACTGTCATTACAGGTTTACCTTTGACCGTGTACTGACAGTTCCATCATTCTGTCGCGAAACGAACAGCTGATCACACCGAGGTGCTCGCTGACCACCGATATTTATTAGTTTGGTCCTGCGTTTCCTATCCTTCGTATATAACATAACATCTTTTCTTCTCGCTTTCCATTACTGTAGCCGGTCTTTCATGTTTTATTTGCATCCTCCATTTTCCTCTCCTGTTTCAAATTTGTATCCCACAATGCCTTGCGTGAACGGGGAAAGCCCACCACGTCATGTATGACGTAGTATCTTGAATTGGGTCATGGTGAAGCAGGAAAAAATAGCAGAGAATTTAGGGTCATGTGGCCCAAAATTCATTAATTGCTCTATTTAAAAAAAAAAACTAATAAAATTGGAAGTTTGGGATTCGAATTCAGTAGCTTTCGGTCCCCTAAACAAAAATAATTGGGTGTCAGGGAAAATTCTTTTTATGACCTACACTTGATAAATCTGGAAGGCAATCTACCTTTAACATTGCGGTCTCACAAAGCTAGTGAGCTGCGATCGATCCTGAGTTTGGCGAGGGTGCAGGTCAGGTTTTATTCAGGGCTTTGTAATGACATGAGCAAATTATGTTGGATGTACAAAAATTGATTGTGTTAATGTAACTCACTTCAGTCATGTAGAACTGATGTATGTATTTGAATTCAATGAGCTGTTTCTTTCATTGTATACATGAGCTCACAGACTCCCACAATGAGCAAATGTCAGTTTAAAGGAGAACTGAAGTCATTTTTAAACTTGCTTTATTTCTTAATTAACGTGCTATTCAATTACGTTTTCGCTTTTAGTGACCTTATATCGTAAGTCGTATTGGCAACTAATTGCAATTAAATATTATACTTATCGGCCTATTCGGTTTTTAGCCGTGTTGAATTTAGTTCGTTTGGTCCACTGCAGGGGTCACTTATCCACGCGATCTTCACGAGACTTCAAAACGTGAAGCGTCAGCCAGGTGACAGTGCCACCATTTTGAAAACTGTTTTCCAAATGAAATATTGCACAAAAACAAGTTTAAATAATGATTACTGCCTACTTTTTTCAAACTTGCCTGATTGCTGTCAAAACAAACAAAACTTCCGGCTTGATTACATCAGCATTCGAAAGAGGGCGCGCGCGTCTTTTGACAACGTTGGCGGATGTTGGTCACTTTGATTTCCGCTGTACGTTTTACTTCCGTCCTACGATGTCTCGCACAGGTCTCGACGAATCTCGTTTACGGCCATCGCTTTGACATATGGACTGATATATTACATAGCGTATTTCAAACACTCATAACTTGCTATAGCAGTGACAAAATAGCTATCAAAATGCATTCCTATATTTAATAAAATGAGAAATAGAATTTTGATGATAAAAAATTTGCCTTCAGTTCTCCTTTAACTGACAGAGGAGAGAGAGAGAGAGTAATACCATCACTTGCACCTAGAGAGCAGATCAGTTTTCATTTCTCAGACTCAAGACTTAGATAGCTATGGCATCATTAGGACCCAAACTCACGATTTTCTGACAAAAGTGACCAAACATGCACCTTAATTATCGTTAATACTCAGACTGATAGTTCTATTGGAATAGAATAAAATAACTTTGTATATACACTAGGGCTGTAACGATACACCCAACTCACGATTCGATTCGTATCGCGATTTTTACCCACGATTCGATACGCCCACGATTTTTTAAAAAATGTTTTTTTAAAGTAGTAAATTTGACTTATTAACATTTACTTACTTACATTAACTTTTTAATAACAAATAATTCAGACCACTGCAGAGAATGAGTAATATGTATGCAAAAATGAACAAATGTATATCCAAAGATTGTTTTATTTCTCAAAATAATACTGTTGAGCTGGAAGCTATGTTTTTTTCGGTTCTGAAAAAGTCATTTTTCCAAATCGTGTAAATCCATTAAGATTTTTTTTGGGGGGTGGCTCTCTCACTGTCTCACTCTCATAGGGCCAATGATTTTCTGTGATCGCGGAAAACAGATGGAAATTACGGAATTTTTATGGTGAAACATTGCTCGCGTGTCAAAATGTAACTACCGCAGAAGGCTTCCGCCCAAGCAGACGTGCCTTCAGTGTTGCCAGATATTGCTAACGTTTTCCACCCCAAAATATGTTCAAAACCAGCCAAAAAGCACCTAAACCTGCCCAATCTGGCAACACTGCATGCCTTTCCGGTCAAGTGATTGTGATTGGCTTGTGGCACACCTAGCCAGCCAATGAGCTGCTTGTTTACAGATTCGCTCCCCGCGTCGCAACCAGAATGGCGACCGCTTAAAAGAAACGAATGCTCTGCCAGTGGCGAGTGTGGACATTGCGTGACTCGCAGAAGATTGTCGCAGGTCGGCGAAAAAACGACTTACTAATAGATATATAAAAAAAAAGTAATTTAAGTAAGTTTAAAATGTAATTTAAATAAAAAGTAAAGTATTCATAAATTGAAGTTTGGAAGCGCCTCTGTTTTTGGGCTGAGGAGAAGTTTGAAAGGGTGTACCGCGATTCTGCCTTCTTGTATCGTGGTACAGATCGTGACTCTGCGTATCGCGATTTCGATTTCGATACGCATATCGTTACAGCCCTAATATACACTTGGGATAGAGTTAACAGTTTGAGGCCAATCCAAATAAAATTGCTGTCTGACTGAAAGAGCTGGTTATTTTCCTATTGCTAATCTTTTAACTAGAAGAATAATAACCTTTGTGTCTAATTATATACACATATGTCAAATCCAACTTTGATGCCCAGCACCCAGTTGAGAATACATATAAGCAATTCATTAAGAGTCTGCAACCGAAATGAATTAATTTGGGCTGGCAAAGATCTTTTGATATGAATGGTTTCAGGCTTTTTTTTTCCCCTTTGTCTTTGTCTGTTTCTCTTCCTGTCAGTTTCTGTATCTGCTTCTCAAACCAGTCTGGCTTAAATTAGTTTTGAATCAGTTTCCTCTAAATTTTCCTCTTCACATCGGCTTCTGAAGAAGAACACAGGAAATACTGTAAGTGCACTATTAATGATATTCATAGTGCACAAAGTTTCCAGTGAAACCCCACAGTCCATTGTGGTAAACAAGTGATGATGTAGTTATACTTGGGGGCTATTACAATTAGCTCTTAGGAAAATTACAAGAAAATTCTTGTTTTGTTTTGTTTTTTTGACATGGATGTTTGCAGGTAGGACTATTGGCCCTTTTCCACTACCCTTTTTCAGCTCACTTCAGCTCGCTTCAGCTCACTTCAGCCCGACACGGCTCGCGTTTCGACTACCAAAGAACAGCACGACTCAGCTCGCTTCAGCCCTGCTTAGCCCCTAAAACTCGCACCGTTTTGGAGTGGGGCTGAAGCGAGCCAAACCGAGCTGAGTGAGGCTGGGGGCGTGAGCAGACACTCCCCTGTGCACTGATTGGTGAGGAGGAGTGTCCTCACATGCCCACACACGCCCCGCGAGCACGCTGGGATCTGTAAACACTGTAAACCTGGAAGAAGAAGAATTACGAATTACGAGAATTTCTGAAGCCTTATGCGCCTCGCCTCATCTATACGCTCTTGCCAGTATCTGTTGGCGTTGTCAAGCCACAGCACCAAGACCAGCAACACTAACGACTCCATGTCCTCCATGTTTATTGTTTACTATCCGGGTCGTGAGACTACCGCTTAAAAGGTCACTGATGTCACTGTTTGCGCTGCTTAACGACATCACGTGACGTCCACCCACTTTCGCTAACTCCACCCAATGTGTCCACCCACTTCCAGCCAGCACAGTTCAGCGCGGTTGTAGTCGAAATGCAACTCCAACAGCCCCGCTCAGCTCGACTCAGCACGGCACGGCTCAGCCCAACTCAGCCGCGTTTGTAGTGGAAAAGCGGCATATGTTTATAACCGTGGTTGCCAGTTATAATGTTCAAACTCAATTTCAGTAGTTTCGACTGATTTCAATAGTTTGTGCCTAGTGAATATCTGGAGCCAAAGAAATGGGAAAATAGGGCCTAGGTTTAAAAAAAAAATGCCTGGAATAATTCCTTTCATGTTCATGGTAACACTAAAGCCAGTATCTCACTGGGCTGTGACAGCTTGCGACAAATTGCGAACGTCATTCGCGAGAGAGTTTCTAAATTGTCTTGAAACATTCGCTGGGCTTCTCAATTTCCTTGCATGAGTCGCAAAGTGTCGATCCTTCGTCGCTCAAATTTTGAACGTGTCCAAAAAATTCATGCGACAAAATTTCTCTCAAAATAGCCGCAAATGCGTCGCTGGCGTCGCAAAGCCGTCGCGAACCCTTCTCGCGTCAGTTTCCGTGAGACAGGAAGTGCAAGTATATCTCACTGGGCTGCGACAGCCTGCGACTAGTTGGAGACACAACAATTGCGATAAAATATGCGAATATCAATTTAGTGTGATTCCAAGTGAAAATTGTCGCTAAAATTTGCATATTTTATCGCAGTTGTTGTGTCTCCAACTAGTCGCGGGCTGTCGCAGCCCAGTGAGATACTACCCTAAGCTTCTTTAATTGTTTTCAGTATGACTTTCTTCACATCCAGCAGAGCAGTCTTAAAAAATGACAAACAGCTCCTTCAAAACCCATGCCAAAATATACATTTGGCCTTATTTATAACTTTGTGTTTTTAATGATGTCATTAAGTGCCTTATCACGCTGCAGTGGCAGTGCAGGGGTTCAGTGACTCAGTTAGTAAAACTGCTAGAATATTGTTCAAAGTGGGCTCAGCCTTAGCCATCTGTAGTTTATCAAAACAGTCTATAAATATATTTTCACTTAGAGATTGACCTCAGTAAAACCTAATTTTCCATGTTTTAAAGGGGACATACCCTTTTTCCCCCAAGTTGACACAGGTTTTTCGTAATGAAATGTCAAAATGCCACAAATATAAAACACCACAGCTCCCTTCTCACCCTGTCTAAACAGCCCTGTTTAAAGTGCATATCATGGGTAAATTCAGGAGCAAGATCAATGTAATTCTCCTATTTTATACAGGGATGAGAATTTTCCGCCGATTGGCGGATTTCCGACTTTTTCAGACCAAAATGATCGTTTTTGAGATCGATGTAAATCCGTTGAGAATTTTTTTTTTTTTTTGGGGGGGGGGTATGATTAACGATCTGTGGTCACCTTATGACGCAGACATCCCAAGTGTCCCGGAAGTTCCGGGAGTCTCCTGCATATTGATAGAAGCGAGCAAGAGCGTGCGTGCGCAGCATTTAAGGTCTGCATCACGCATCTTAGAATGTGCGCGCGAGGGGGTGCGCGAGGGAGACTGTGTGTAGTGTTGCCAGATACTGCTGACGTTTTCCAGCCCAAAATATGTTCAAAACCCGCCAAAATGCACTTAAAACCACCCAATCTGGCAACACTGCCTGTGTCCCTGTTCATGTAGCGCATGCCAGACAAAGAGCATCTTGATTGGGTTACTCAGCAAAATAAGCCAATCAGCTTTCAGTGTGGGCGGGCTTTTATCTCTTTTCTCGAGGACCGGAGTTTTCAGTTGTATTGAGTCAGTGCAGCCTACAGGATCGGCATGGCAGAGAGAGAGCGCGCGCCCCAAAAAATATATCAGTTACATGTCATATATAAGTGTGTATCTTTTATAAATGGGGTTAGCTTATCTAATGTAGCATGTTGGGGAGAATCATAGTATCATATCTATATTTCTGATGAAATTTTAAGTATGATAGCATGTAGGGCTGTGCGATATGGGAAAAAATGAATATCCCGATACATTTTCTCCATTTCACGATATACGATATATATCTCGATATATTTAAATCTCCTCTAAAGGATCCCATGAAATCTAACTTTTACTCTTTACTGTTTTCACTACAATCCCTGCAGATTAAATAACATTCTTGGTTAATTTTACAGGTGGTTTTCAACAACACATTTTAAATTTTCATGTTAGTGATTAATCACAATTGAATTGAAATAAGACTATTTTTATTCAACAAAGATGTGGCACAAACTGCAAAAGCAATCTTGAAAATTGCAACAAAGGGGCAACACAATACAGAGCTGCTCAGAGCTCAAACCAATAAAGTGCAAGCTCAACACTGAGAAAGACATTTAGCCTAAATAAGAAAAGTGCTCTTTCATTAAATTATTTTTAAAAATAGATCTCCAAGCTATTAACCTGACTCCTGAGAACCACTGGAACATTCACAATAGAGAGAGATTGAGGGAGAGAAGAGAGAGATCTGCAAAACATAATTTTTCTCTTTGCACACTTTTGAACTGAATGTTTTCTGGCTCTGCCTCTCAGATGTGTATAATTCCGGCTGCTGCCTTTTGTGATGACAGGTTTTTTTGCACACTTTACAAACTGGCATTTGCTGTTCCACGTCCTCCTCGCGATATCCAAAAAATGCCAGATAACTGACCCCTTACTCGTTCTTTTAGGAACCAATTCGTCCGCTTCCATTTTTAATGTGTCGCTGAAATTGCCAGAGCTTACACGGTAGCCTGTGCAGCACCAGCGATTACACGAACTGAGTCAGCGCTGTAAACCGGAACTAGGAAATCTTCCCGCCGGCAGTGTTGCCAGATACTGCTGACGGTTTCCAGCCCAAAATATGTTCAAAACCCGCCAAAACGCACTTAAAACCGCCCAATCTGGCAACACAACCGAAACTAGAAAATCTTCCCGGAAGTTCCTTTCAGCACCGAGATGTCGCCCGGGATTGGTTGGCGAGTGCGTGACGTTATTGTTTTCTTTACCCTTAGGCAGCCTCTCACGTTACTGCCTGAGGGACAGGGAGAAAACCACCGGGAAATGTTTTAAACAAACACAACAAACACGAAACGAACGCAAGTCGGAAGATGACCATAAAATACTCGATAGTTACGAAAAATAATTTTATGTATCGCACACAGAATTTTCGGCGATATATCGAGTATATTCGATATATCGCACAGCCCTAATAGCATGTATAACTCTCCTACTTATTGCTCATTTCATAGGGGGACGGGGGGGAATTGCTGGCATGTGCCGCGCAGGAGCGTCTGCCCAAATTTTTTAGGCCGAGATGAACTTATAGTTTTTGATTTAAAAAAAAATTCCAATATGTAATGCCCATTGTACATGCCTGTTCTTTAATTCAAAATCACCATCTCGATCTTCAGATTGACCATATGGTATCTGTATTACATTACACAACATCCTGTCCAGATAAAACCTAGTTAGTTCACACAACAGTTGAAAGGGAAGTGATAAGTGATGTTGAATGTTGTCTACTTAATATGCAAGACCTCCTGCTACCATGATAACATCAGAAGAAAGCTTAAGAGAATTGTATGATAGAACTTTTTTCTGGTTTGCACTTCATTTTAAAGGATTAGAGTATTCAAAGACATGAATAGCTAAAATGCAGAAATATAATACTGTAGAGCTCGTTTATATTAAAAGGTGCATTGATTTTTTTGAAATCATCAAATGTGAATTGATTAAAAACAAGTCTCTTGTACCATATTAATCATTTTCACCTGGGAGTCCACCAAGAAGGGGAATTTATTTCCAAATAAATTGCAACTTTTTGCTGATAAAATTGATGGTTTTGGGGTAAAAAAAAAATAGCCAAAAATCATTAGCCCCATGGGCCCCGCCCCCCCGGGCCCCGCCCCGTTTTTTCAGACTTTTAAAATATTTTTCATTCTCATCCCTGATTTATGGGTCTATTGCTCCAAAACCTAAAAGGTTGCACTGAACATGCTGAAAAAGTCAAACAAGGTGGGATATGATATTTAAGAAAGGCAAGGCAAGTTTATTTATATAGCACATTTCATACACAGGGGCAGTTCAGTGTGCTTTACAGAAGTAAAAGCAGAACAGTAAACAATAGAAAATAAAATTACATAAAATAATTGGGGAAGAAAAATAATAAGAATTAAACAATAGTAGAAATTAAATTAATAAAATGAAATAAAGTTAATCAGCCTCGAGATTAATTATTATTATGGGTTTAACTCATAAAGCGCGCTCTTCCCGTGGCTCTTCCACGAGGATCACCAAAAATCGTCCCGCAGACAAAATCTACGAGGATAAAGCGCGCTCTTCCCGTGGCTCTTCCACGAGGATCACCAAAAATCGTCCCGCAGACACAATCTACGAGGATCACCGAATAAATTCGTCCCGCAGACAAAATCTACGAGGATCACCAAAAATCATCCCACAGACAAAATCTACGAGGATCACAGTAGCAAAGAATTAAAGTAAAAGTAAAATCATTAAAATCCAAGATTAAAAAGAAATTAAAATAAAGAAAGTAAAATCATTAAAATCAAAATTAAAAGAAATTATGTTAAAGGAAATTAATTACTTAGGTAAAAATTAATCAAGTGAAAGCATCTGAAAACAGCTTTGTCTTGAGCCTGGATTTAAAACTAACAGTAGGAGCATTTTTGATATCATCTGGAAGTTGGTTCCAAAGCTTAGCAGCATAGCAACTAAAGGCTGCTTCACCACACTTCGTTTTGACAGCTGGTATTACTAGCAAGTTTTTCTCTTGTGATCTTAGAGACCTAGTTGGTGCATATAATTGAAACATATCCAGTAGGTAGCTGGGTCCCATCCCATTTAATGTTTTAAATAGAAGAAGTAATGCTTTAAAGTCAATTCTATAGCTCACTGGGAGCCAGTGCAGAGACCTTAGGATTGGAGTGATATGGACTACCCTTTTTGTTCTTGTAAGAACCCTTGCTGCTGCATTTTGGATTAGTTGAAGCTCTTTGATGGTCTTTTTTGGAAGACCTGTGAAAAGGCTATTGCAGTAATCAACCCTACTGGAGATGAAAGCATGAATAAGTTTTTCTAGATCATGTTTTGACATGAGACCCCTGAGTTTAGAAATGTTTTTTAGGTGATAGAATGCAGACTTTTTTACCACTTTCATATGACTGTTGAAGTTAAGTTCGCTGTCAATAAGAACACCAAGGTTTTTGACAGTATCCTTTGCTTTAAGCCCCTTAGTTTCAAGAACAGTGGCAATCCTAAGCCTTTCCTCCTTTTTGCCAAATATAATTGCTTCAGTTTTATCTGCGTTCAGCTGAAGAAAATTGTGAGACATCCATTTGTTAATTTGGTCAATGCATCTATGAAGAGACTCAAGAGGGGCATAGTCATTAGGTGACATAGCTAAGTAAAGCTGAGTGTCATCTGCATAGCTATGGAAGTTTATTGAGTTATTCTTAATAATTTGTCCAAGTGGGAGCATATAAAGGTTGAATAGTAATGGTCCCAGGATTGAGCCCTGGGGAACCCCACAGTTCAAGGACACGGGTGATGAACTGTGGCCTCCAATGGCCACATAAAAAAATCTTTGTTGTAGGTAAGATTTTAACCAGTTGATTACTATACCAGTAAATCCAACCCAATGCTCCAGTCGATGTAACAGTATGGAATGATCTACCGTGTCAAATGCAGCACTTAAGTCTAAAAGCACCAAGACTGATGTTTTACCAGCATCAGAATTAAGATGTAGGTCATTCATGACTTTAGTAAGAGCTGTTTCAGTGCTATGATTGGCACGAAAACCTGACTGAAACTTATCAAAACATCCGTTTAATGTCAGGAAGGCAGTAATTGATTAAAAACAATTTTTTCAATTATTTTACCAACGAATGGCAAATTGGATATGGGCCTGTAGTTGTTGAGTACCGAGACATCCAGGTTATTCTTTTTCAGTAGGGGTTTTACAACCGCTTTTTTCAGAGATGAGGGAAACATGCCAGTTCATAAGGAGGTGTTGATAATCTGAAGTACCTCGTCTGATATTAGGTGAAGAACAGATTTGAAAAAGACTGTAGGTAAAATGTCCAGTTCAGATGTGGAGGAGCTGAGACTTTGTACTGTTTTTCTCAGAGTCTCAACATCAATTAAACTAAATGTTGACATTGTATTATGACCCCCTCTCTCGTTATCCAATGGTTCCAGATTTTGAAGTGTTTGCACCTGTGTGGCTATATTCATACGTATTTTATCAATCTTTCCTTTGAAAAAAGATGCAAAGTCGTTGCATGTATTAACTGAGAGAAATTCAGAAGGCATTTGTTTTGATGGGTTTGTTAGCTTTTCAACTGTAGAAAATAGCACACGGGTATTGTTGATATTCCTATTAATAATGTCAGCAAAAAAAGACTGTCTTGCTTTAGAAATTTCTAAGTTGTATTTACTAGGGATGTCCCGATCAGGTTTTTTTGCCCTCCGATCCGATACCGATCATTTGATTTTGAGTATCTGCCGATACCGAGTCCCGATCCGATACTTCTTATAATCCATAAAAAATAAAGGCGAGGAAAGAAACGGATCCAGGATATTCCTCATTTTTTATTTAACACCTTATTTTAACATCCAACAACTCCGTTAGCAAACAGAGCACTTACGTGAGGCAGTTTGAACAATAAATAACAAATTAAAAAAATAACCTTAAAATACCTGGCAGGAATGTAAACAAATAAAAAAAATAAAGTGCCACAGTGCCGGTAATTTGCTTTTAAGAACGCATCTCACAGTAGTGTACAGTAATTTCAATTAAGGAAATGAACATTTTTCTTGATGAAAACAAGCATTTCTACCCTTTCAGGTTTGAGCCCGTTTCTTTTGTCATCCAACGAAAAAAAAAAAATGATCTCATGCTTTGCTTTCCGCTTCGAACTGCTTCCGTGTTCAACTTTGCCGGCAACAGGCAGCCAATAACCAATAGCGTCTCCGCTACAAAGTGATGTCATGCCGCACGCGTTGATGTTGCTGTGTTGAGACAAGAGGCATAGCTATTGATGTGTTAAAAATGAGAATATATTATATAGATATATATCCGATCCCTGATCGGGAGGCAATGCCCGATTCCGATCGAGTCTGAAACCATGTGATCGGGCCCGATTTCCGATCACGTGATCGGATCGGGACATCCCTAGTATTTACATAACATCCCTTTGTAGATTTGAAAATGAATCTGGAGTTTAGATTTACTCCATTTTCTTTCAGACTTTCTACATTCCCTCTTTAACATTTTAACTGTTGGATTTAGTTTCCAGGGTGCTTTTCCTTTGTCTATGACTCTTTTGGTTTTAAAAGGAGCAATAGCATCCATAATATGATTCATTCTTGAATTAAAAATTTCCATTAGATCATCTGCATAATCTGAAGATTGACGTGGGAGTTCTGAGAGTGCCTGCTCAAAAAGAGCTGCTGTGCCATTGGTAATTACCCTCTTTTTTACAGTCACAGACTTGTTTTGAAAGTGAGGGGAAATGGAAACATCAAAGAAAACACAGAAATGATCAGATATACCCAGGTCCATGACACTAGTAGATACATTAAGACCCTTAGTGATGACAAGGTCGAGGGTGTGGCCATGGGAGTATGTTGGCCCTTGTACATGTTGTGTTAGGTTGAAGGCATCAATCAGTGTAAGAAATTCATTTGCATATGTGTTATCTGGATTATCAACATGGAAATTAAAATCCCCAGAAATAATAAGATTGTCAAACTCTAAACAAATATTTGACAACAGTTCCCCAAACTCCTCTAGGAACAGTGGTGCAGAAAGTCTTGGTGGTCTGTAAATAGTCAACACTAATATGTTAGAAGAACATTTTAGGATTGCACTTAGGTATTCAAAAGATGTAAAATCACCAAGAGTTGTCTGTTTGTACTGAAAACATGCCTTGTATATATGCTATTCCTCCTCCCCGTTTATTGGCTCTTCCAACACTCATGAAATCAAAGAGTGGGGGAGTTGCTTCAATAAGAGTAATAGAGCTACTTGATTGTTCAAGCCAAGTTTCAGTAAGAAGCATAAAATCCAGTTTGTGTGTACCGAGGAAGTCATTAATTAAAAAAGGCTTATTAAGTGATCTTACATTCTGAAGAGCTAGTTTAACAGTGAATGTGGGGATAATTTCCAGCGTTCTGTGGTTGTTTTGGAACTGGAAGGAGATTTGACGAGTTTACCCCATTGATAGGATGAATAAAAACACCTCTCCTTCGTGTTAGCACAGGAATAGAACATAATAGCACAGGAGAAAGAACACTTGTCATGATACAAAAGTTTCAGCTGATGGCATGTTGAATTGGGATATCAACTTCGAGAAAAATACATATATTTCATTGCTAAAATTAATGGGTTTTGGGTGTTTAAATCGCCAAAATCCATCAGCTTCGCCCCCTGGTCCCTCACCGAGACGTTGCCCCTGAACCCCACTGGGGACCTGTGGCCCCCCCCGCTACTTTTCAGATTTTTTTCTCAACATGCACTCTCATCCCTGTTTATATTAAACTTTGGTCAAGTATCTGTCACATTTTGTGCAATTTTTTTTACCTTGAGCTATCTCATCTCATCTGATTATCTGTAGCCGCTTATCCTGTTCTACAGGGTCGCAGGCAAGCTGGAGCCTATCCCTGCTGACTACGGGCGAAAGACAGGGTACACCCTGGACAAGTCGCCAGGTCATCACAGGGCTGACACATAGACACAGACAACCATTCACACTCACATTCACACCTACGGTCAATTTAGAGTCACCAGTTAACCTAACCTGCATGTCTTTGGACTGTGGGGGAAACCGGAGCACCCGGAGGAAACCCACGCGGACACGGGGAGAACATGCAAACTCCGCACAGAAAGGCCCTTGCCGGCCACGGGGCTCGAACCCGGACCTTCTTGCTGTGAGAACATATCTGTGAAGATTCTCAGTCATCCAGGTCATAGTAACTGTGGGTGGTAAAAGAGAGCAACTGGACTTGCTTGAAGATTCTTGAAGACGTTTCACCTCTCATCCGAAAGGCTTCTTCAGTTCTGTCTGACTAGTAGGGAGTATCAGGTATTTATCCTCTCCTGGATGAAAAGCTCATCTAAGCTCATCTGTTGGTGTCATTCCTCAGGCCAGGACTCTGCTGTCTACCTTCATCTTAACAACAAAGGACACTCATTTCAGGATTGCAACATACGCATTTTAGCCAGAGAGGATCGTTGGTATGAGCAAGGAGTTAAAGAAGCCATTTTTGTCAACCTGGAACGATCATCACTGAACAGAGGTGGGGGTCTAAGGCCCTGTCCACACGGCAACGGATTCAGGTGACTCCGATACAATTGCTTATCGTTTCGGCCTGGCGTCCACACGGCACCGGCGTTTTGGGTGCCCAAAACGCAATCTTTTTGAGAACGGGTTCCAGAGTGGAAAGATCTGGCAACGTTGCTGTTGTGAAGTCGTCTGGATGAGTAGAACGGATTTGTTTACGATGACGTCACAACCACATGACTGTGAGTGCTTCACGCCGGGTAGAAGTGTAACGAATATCACCAGGAAAAAGCCTTACAGAGCACTAGTGAGAGTGAAACACGAGCTTGGATATTATTATTATTATTATTATTATTATTATTATGTTCAGTGTTAGTTCACAGTAGTAATGCAAGAAGCAGAATAGTGACAGTAATAGTGAAGCAAAAACATGCAATTGTACAAACACTGCAGCTCTACAGCAAAATATTCATTTATGAAATGGTCTGATTCTTAACACCAGTAGTGCCAATGATCTTCTCATTGCGATGCGATGCGAGTTGTCAACAAATCCTATAACTTGGTTCATGAAACGCGCTTACAAAATATTTTCACTGTGAATATTTATTGTGTAATGGTGCAAAGTGAGAGAGAGAGAGAGAGAGAGAGAGAGAGAGACTCTGCCCTTAGGGCAGAGTCAATCCCGCCAGCAAAAATAGGGAAAAAAAGGAGTGATCTCACCTCTTTAGATGTTGGTTTAAGTCCGACAATACATTCCTCAAAAAGGGCGTAGAGGAGCAAATTAATCCATCAACGTGTAGCATTCAATTTATTCCGGACCATTAAAGACGCCGCCTTCCGCGTAGAATCATACGTCATCCTCGCCACCATATTGGATAGGTCAAAGCGGAGAATAAAGATTCATGCGCTGCCTTTAACTGTACCAACAGGTTTACCGTCCAAACGAGATCACATGGGATTACCTTTCACAGGTGAGAAACAACAAATTAATCCATCAACGTGTAGTATTCAATTTATTCCGGACCATTAAAGACGCCGCCTTCCGCGTAGAATCATACGTCATCCTCGCCACCATATTGGATAGGTCAAAGCGGAGAATAAAGATTAGCTGCGTTTAACTGTACCAACAGGTTTGCCGTCCAAACGAGATCACATGGGATTACCTTTCACAGGTGAGACTGGAAAAATACTTTTTATTGTATTTGGTCATTATAATGTAATTTTACGAACAGATTTTCCTGACTTTGTGGCTAATATGAAGTCTCGCGCATAATAGTTTATGCGCATGCGTCCTTACTTCTTCTATTGTTCTGGTGTCTCCGAAGGGACCGTCTTACTGCGCCCCTAGAGGTGTGGCATGTGTATTGCATCGTTTTCAGCAAGCGTTGTGTTGCCATATGGACCTGATATTTTACTGATCGTTGCCCATTTGGACGCGATATATTTTTAAATAACATCTCGTTGCCGTTGTCGTGTGGATGTAGCCTAAGACATCATTTATCAGCCACCTACAATGCAGTCCTTGGCACACTTCCCAGACAACTGAATGCACACCAAAACCCAGCTGTTTTCAGTGACTCACAAGAGGATAGAGAGAATCAGCATTCCATTGATCACCTTAACAGGCAATCCATTGATCACCCTAACGACTCTCGAGGCCGTTCACATCCAGCCCCCAGTGACCCACCCACACCAACACGATGACTCAACGACACCTTAGATGAGCTTTTCATCCATGAGAGGATAAATACCTGATACTCCCTACTAGTCAGACAGAACTGAAGAAGCCTTTCGGATGAGAGGTGAAACATCTTCAAGAATCTTCAAGCAAGTCCAGTTGCTCTCTTTTACCACCCACAGTTTCTTGCTGTGAGGCGACAGCGCTAACCACTACACCACCGTGCCGCCCACCTTGCGCAATACCAGAAAAATTCAATTGAAATCAAGCCATTTGTGGCGAATTGGTCCGCCTCTGAAAAAACTTTGCATTTGAATTTCCCGGGAAGCATTGATTTTCGTGACGTCGTCTGCGGGACGCCTCCCTCTGAATCCTACGTCAGCGCTGGTTTGTTTATGAGAAAATGACCTGGTGGTTTTCTGCAAATTTCTTCAACGTTATCGCGTAATTATTAAAATGGTTAACAGATGTATTGTAGGAGGGTGTAGCAACACCAATCTTGATGGGATTAGTACTTATCATTTTCCAAAAGACCGGACAATGAGAGAGAAATGGGAGCGCTTGGTCTACACAGGCTGTGCACTTAAACCATGCAAAGCTCGCGCAGCCTGCTGGCGCTTCCACAGATAACATCACAATTCTGGCTCCAGACTCCCTTGGGATTTTTCCAGATGCGTTTTATTTTATTTTTTTTCTGCTGTAGACAGATGGCCTTGTGCAAAATTACCCTTCTGGATGAGTGTGAAAAGGGACATACTTTCATATAAAAACAACTGAATTGGTCCAGAATATGCCCTTTAAAATGGCTGATTTGAGTGCCTGTTCCTTTAAATGATAATAAACCACTGCTCCGCCTCCCCCCTCTTCTGCCAGCCAATCAGGTAGCACTTTTGTCATGAATATTTATTCACAAAGTCAGTTCTCAAGCCATGAGTGGAGATGCTCAGATTTTATTTGTGTGTGTGTATGTGTATATATATATATATATATATATTTATTTATTTATTTATTTATTTATTTATTTGGCGGGGAATAATGTTAATGAGCTCCTCTTGTGACAAAGAAAGGGGCACCAAATCTGAACGGCTTGTTGAAGCACATGTTTTCTGAAATAGGCAGCCCAAAAGAAACTGACTGGGTGTTTTATTTCAGAGCTTGTAAGTCAGTAGATACTCCAGATACCCAAATGTCTGTGCCTTGTGCTCACTGAAAAAGTGAGTTTTTCATAATAGCGGAGCTCGCGTGCGGAGCAGAGCCACATACTTAAGAAAATATGGTAATGTATCAACCTGGTAATTCATGGTTTTGACCGTGCAATGTCCATCTGTAAGAACGAATGTATATACAAATGACGAACCTGTACTACCACAGGGTACCCAACCGTAAGTGCAAGGCAACGTATCTCATAAACACTTGACCACCGGACAATGAAAGTTGTGTCTTTCTTTACATAAGATAGATGGGTTTTTATCCAGTGCTTACTTTTAATTTGCTTTTTAAAAAAGTAATGTGGGATTATTTACTAACACATTTTATGGAAAATATTCACAACAGTTTCATATAAAACTGTTTTAACTCGTTTTATTCGTCCACTAGCTGGTTGGAAATTTGACAGTTTCTGTCACGTAAAGGCGGTAGATGGATGTAATCACAGGAAGATTTTTATTGAAATCATGCTAGTAAACTGATCCAAAATGGAGACAAAAGCAGAGTCAAAAAACAGACTATGGTCGAGCGAGGCATAGACAGGATATCAGAGGTAATAGGATAATCAAAGTCCAAAATCATAAACAGGGACAAAACCAGAAAAAAGATACAAAATACAAGGCTTTTGCAAAGTCTGTGTGTTACTGAGAGTCCTTATATGTGTGCGCTGTGATTGAGTTCGAATCAGGAACAGGTGCATGGTAATAAGTCCGAATGGAATATGTGCGCTTTGCAGTCTGCGGCTGTGCTCCAAGCTCCAACACGCATGGACGTGAGAGATGTAACTAGACAACTGTGTGACATATCAAGTTTGATATTCGATCATAACTATAGTGTCTTGCAAAAGTATTCATCCCCGTTGGCATTTATCCTGTTTTGTCGCATTAAAAGATGGAATTAAAATGGATTTTTGGGGTGTTAGCACCATTTGATTTACGAAACATGCCTACCACTTTAAAGGTGAAAATTGTTTTATTGTGACACAAACAATAATTAAGATGAAAAAACAGAAATCTGGAGTGTGCACAGGTATTCACCCCCTTTCGTATGAAACCCCTAAATAAGAGCTGGTCCAACCAATTCACTTCATAAGTCATATAATTAGTTGATGAAGATCCACCTGTGTGCAAAGTGTCACATGATCTGTCACATGGTGTCTGTATAAATCAACCTGTTCTGGAAGGACCCTGACTCTGCAACACTACTAAGCAAGCAACATGAAAACCAAGGAGCCTCCAAACAGGTCAGAGACAAAGTTGTGGAGAAGTATAGATCAGGGTTGGGTTATAAAAAAATATCCCAAACTTTGAATATCCCAGGGAGCGCCATTAAATCCATTATAGCAAAATGGAAAGAATATGGCACCACTACAAACCTGACAAGAGAAGGCTGCCCACCAAAACTCACAGACCAGGAAAGGAGGGCATTAATCAATGATGCAACAAAAACACTAAAGATAACACTGAAGGAGCTGCAGAGATCCACAGCGGAGATGGGAGTATCTGTCTGTAGGACCACTTTAAGCCATACACTCCACAGAGCGGGGCTTTATGGAAGAGTGACCAGAAAAAAAGCTATTGCTTAAGAAAACACATTTGGAGTTTGCCCAACAGCATGTGGCAGACTCCCTAAACACATGGAAGAAGATTCTCTGGTAAAATGAGACAAAAATTTAACTTTTTGGCCATCATGGGAAATGTCATGTGTGGCGCAAACCCAACACCCTGCAAACACCATTCCTACAGTGAAGCATGGTGGTGGCAGCATGATGCTGTGGGGATATTCTTCATCTGCAGGGACAGAAAAGCTGGTCAGGATGGAAAGAAAGATGGATGGCACTAAATACAGGGCAATTCTGGAGGAAAACCTGTTAGAGTTAGCCAGAGGTTTGAAATTGGTTCACGTTCCAGCAGGACAATGCCCCTAAACATACTGCTAAGGCCCTGTCCACACGGCAACAGATTCAGGTGAATCTGATAAAAATTTTTTATCGTTTCGGCCTGGAGTCCACACGGCACCGGCGTTTTGGGTGTCCCAAAACTAAATCTTTTGAGAACAGGTTCCAGAGTGAAAAAATCTGGCAATGGAGCCGTTGCGAAGTCGTCTGGATGAGTAGAACGGATTTGTTTATGATGACGTCACAACCACATGACTAGAACAAGCAGCACTCTCGCGCGCATCATTCGTAACAACAGAAATTGAAATTGTTTACACATTAACCTGACTGACCTGCCAGACAGACAATTTACACCTGTTTTGATGAACAGAAAGTACAGCCTTCCACACAAAGCAACAGTTACCTGACTATAATGGAGGCAGAGGGGAAAAGGGTCAGAAGACCCTTCAACAGACTGTTTTGTATGAACCACTGCATTGCATTCACTTTTGTATACAGCTTTTCTTTTAAATAAACAAGTAACTGAACCATTTCTTGAATTTCTTTTTTTTATTGGATAAGACTGCTTTTCAAAATGTTCACACACAATATAAAAAAATTATCTAAATTATATAAAAATGCTTTTCAAAATGTTCACACACAATAAGAAAATTAAGTTATATAAAACTATGCACACTAATAAAACTAATTTGTACACACAGAAGGCACGATTTCCTCGCGTAGTCACAGCCATCTTCTTCTTGTTGTTGTGTGTTTGTTCCTGTGAGTGCTTCACGCCGGATAGAAGAAGGGGTTTATGCGTGTAACAGACGTTGCGTTGTGTTGTTCACCAGTCTTTTTATTCTGAAGAAATGAGACACAAATACACTGCTGAGCACGGGCTGCAAACGTCCAGTGGCATTGGCGCTTACGTTTCCAAAATGAACTGAAAGAGGCCAGCGCCTCGTTCCCATAACTACCTGCGCTCTTAAAGGGCCAGCGCAGAATTTCCCCACCACTACACACAATGGCAAGTGGAAAAAAATAAACCCGTTACATGCGCATGCGTCCTACTTCTTCTTCTATTGTTCTGGTGTCTCCGATGGGACCGTCTTACAGCGCACGTAGAGGTATGGCATGTGTATTGCATCGTTTTCAGCAAGCGTTGCGTTGCCATATGGACCTGATATTTTACTGATCCGTTGCCCATGTGGACGCGATATTTTTTTTACCCACTAAAAAAAAAAATCTCGTTGCCGTTGTTGTGTGGATGTAGCCTAAAGCTACACTGGAGTGGTTTAAAGGGAAACATTTAAATGTCTTGGAATGGCCTAATCAAAGCCCAGACCTCAATCCAGTTGAGAATCTGTGGCATAACTTGAAGATCGCTGCACACCAACACAACCCGTCTAACTTGTAGGAGTTGGAGCAGTTTTGCCTTGAGGAATTGGGCAAAAATCCCAGTGGCTAGATGTGCTAAGCTAATAGAGACATACCCCAAGAGACTTGCAACTGTAATTGCAGCAAACGGTGGCTCTACAAAGTACTGACTTTGGGGGGGGGGGGATACCTATGCACACTCCAGATTTCTGTTTTTTTCATCTTAATTATTGTTTGTTTCACAATAAAACAACAATGTGCACCTTTAAAGTGGTAGGCATGTTGTGTAAATCAAATGGTGCTAACCCCCCAAAAATCCATTTTAATTCCAGCTTGTAATGCAACAAAACAGGAGGGGGATGAATAATTTTACAAGGCACTGTATTCTGTCCCCTTTAATAATCTTTGCAAAGGAGGCTGCACACCATATCTATCTCACAACTCCAGGGTCCCTGGTTCAATCCTAAGCTTGAGTAACATGCATGTGTGAATTTTGCGTGTTCATTCTGTTTCACATAGGTTTCCTTTATGTTGTCTGGTTTCCTGTCACCTAAAGCATGTGTGAAAGGTGCATTTTATACAATCAGTGTGTCACTGCTTGTAAAGAGCAATATTTCTCACACCCAAAAAGACTTTGACCAGAAAGAGCAAAGCACTGGTTTGATATTCTTTCCTGCTCTACTGCCGAGACTCACACATCTATCTTTATAGCATTGAAGTTTCTTAGCCAAAAGCTACAGACACTGTTTAGTACACACAGTACTTGGAACAAATAAATAAAGGAAGTATTTTTATATCTATATTTATAGATTTTGTCTTGTTTTTATTTGCCATAAGGAATGATTTCCTTGTAACAGGAAGCCTTTTGCGTGTGGAATGTGTGTGTGTGGGGGGGGGGGGGGGGGGGGGAATATGGGATGGATGGCACATTGTAACCTTACACTATCACGGTAAACTTTTACTCTTCAAAATATATTAATTTTAAGCTTGTTTAAAATAAATAGGATGTGATGTGAAACGTAACTCCTTAAACTCAACCCATAAACATACTTTTACATTTATACATTATAAATCATATTATTTAGCAACTGTAAAATAGTTTGTGGTTTTGTTTTGTTTTTTCTATTTTGTTCTGTGTCTGTTTTGTTCTGGATTGTGCCCACTGTCCTTGAGAATGATTCTGAAGTTCCTGGGGCAGTGACATTTTGCATCCTGTTTTTGGACAGACAAATAAAACAGATGGCATGAAATGTTATATGTTTATCTTTGTCAGCCCATGTATGGTCAAAGGTCCTTGAATGAATCAAAATGCAGCTTCCTTTGGAGATGTTTTCATCTTAAGCATCTTCCTCAGGGGCCCAACAGTGACAGTACTGGGGTTTGAACTCATGGCCTTCTGGTCAGGAGTCTCCCATCTTAACCACTGAGACAACAGTTTACACACGACAATAATTTGCATGTAATGAAAGATTATATGCCACTGGTGACTCAGTGGCGCTGCCAAAAGTGAAGGACATCATTATCGTAGATTAAAAACATATGTAAGGAGATTGAACAGTCAATTAAAAACCCTGAGCTCACATGAGTTCATTATTACACTTTGCCAAAACACAAACTCCTGTCAGAGTGGTAATTTTGGCACCATTAAAGCTAGACGGGCTTTCGATTTCATAAAATCGGTGAAATTTAGTTCCCTCTGAAATTTGATCATTGTGATATATGTTTATTTCTGTAATATCTAAAAAAACCAGGCCATTCTGTGGCTGGGAAGTTATTTAATTTGAGGGGATTCCAGAGCAAATAATGTGCATGAAATCGCTTGCGTCGCGCAGTCAGGCAAACAGAGGTGTGCACATGCACAGGTTTACCTGCTTCTTCTTCTTCTTCTTTTGGGTTTTATGGCAGCTGGCATCCACAGTGTTGCATTACTGCCATCTACACGCTTACCTTGACCGTGCACTGACAGTTCCATCATTCTGTCACTAAACGAACAGCTGATCACACGGAGGTGCTCGCTGACCGCCGATATTTATTAGTTTGGTCCTGCATTTCCTTTCCTTTGCAACATAATGTCTTTTCTTCTCACTTTCTGTTACTGTAGTCAGTCTTTCACGTTTCATTCGCACACTCACGTCCTCCATTTTTCTCTCCTGTTTCAAATTTGTATCCCACAATGCCTTGCGCAAACGGGGAAAGCCCACCATGTCATGCATGATGTAGTATCTTGAATTGGGTCATGGTGAAGCAGGAAAAAATAGTGGAGAATTTAGGGCTACGTGGCCCTAAATTCATTAATTGTTCTATTTTTAAAAAAGTAATAAAATTGGAAGTCTCTGATTCAAATTCAGTAGCTTTCGGTCCCATAAACAAAAGTAATTGGATGTCAGGGGAAAATTCTTTTTATGACCTACACTTGAAAAATCTGAAAGGCAGTCTACCTTTAAATGTGGTCTCCTCTTAATTTTTTTTCTCTAGCTGGATGTGACTTTTGTCATTTGTCTGTCTCTAAGAGTTAGCTTTACGGACCCTGTGATGGTTACTTTTTCAGCATCCACCTCATCTCACCTTTAGCTCTCAGCCAAAGCGTCATCGCTCTTATCAGGAACTGAAACAGCCAACCTTTTTCCTCCTTTCATAAAATTCATTGACATATAGCAAAAAAAAACGCATAAAAATGAATCCAACCTGTTAACTGCAGCCTAAATTATGGTACCGTACCATGTCGTGCACACATATTCCATAATGGGACATGGCTTGGTTTGGTAACCAAAATATTTCCTCATGTGGCAGAAAATAAATGCAGGATTGGATAAAAGAGAATCATGTGACAATAAAGACACACAAACACAGGTTAATTGCCATCAGGTGTAGTGATTCTGCCACTTACCTTCCCTGACTCCGCCCTCCTGTCACAGACCGGCGCTTGACCACGCCCCCGCTGCCACAGTGAGTCTGTCAATACGTGTCCTCTCTGGAAAACCACAAGAATTTTGTCACCACTTCAGCTGTTATTCCAGTTACCACCATGTACATACATTGCTCCATATAATGTGAAAATTCGTACTTAAAATCACATCCATTTCAACAAATTTTAACTTTGTATTCTTGGGTTTCGTGTAATGTCATATCCGCCTCATTCGTTCTTCAAAACTTTAGCTGGTGGTCTACCAAAGCTCATTTGACAAAGTGTTTGCACAGAGAAGGTTCATTGCTCACATGAAAAATGCCTTACGCTTGCGTTGTTTTAGGTTGCTCGAATCGATCAAACTGTGAAACTGATAAAAGTTTCTTCAGGGTTCCCCGTGAACTAATAAAAAAGGGTGAACGAACACAAGATTTCACAAAAAGACGTTGAGAAAGGTGGCTTTTGAACCTCTCACTGAAATCAAAGGGAGTTGAGTTGAAGCATGCTCGAGTTTGCAGTGATCACTTGGTGAAAGGTTTGTATCTCCCTCTCAGCTGTCCTTAGTGTTTTTCAAGTACTTTTCTTGCTATGTGTCGTTATTTTACGATACTTTTTTTAGTCATGAAGTGCTAAAGTCCCCAGCTGTTTCTTTGTTTCCTCCTCACAAAGCGTGAAGGTCACGGCAAAATTCTTACCCAGCCATACAGTTACAATGCGCCGTGATCACTTCTCCGTCTTGTTTAACTAAGATCCAGGTCTTTAAAGGGGTTTCTGATGACCTTTGTGAATGATTTACCTGAGAGATAAGAGCCAACACAAGTGAGCATCAAGCGAACTGTTCTTTGTTTACACTTCGACTTGCAGCGCTTCGTTGTAAAGACGCAAACAAAAAGCTTAAAAAAAATACATGGGCAAAAACAATACAGGATTCATTCAGCAGCGACTTGATACCGAGGTCCTTTACCCAGCCACATATTAAAAAAAAAAAAAAGTTGTAAGCCTCCATACTCCTCCACCTGTTTTGCGGTGTAGAAGGACGTCTGCAACACCAGATAGTTCAAGATGTCGGGGAACTCGACTGAAGGGTAGTTTTCGACATTGTATGACAAATCCTTCTTTCCCAGACTGTAGGGGTCGATTCCATTGCACACAGCAATCTTCTGAATAGATCTAAAGCGAGTAGTGGCTTCTAGATTACGAACATAGTCTGATAAGTTATCGCTAGTTGTTTGCACTACGGCAGCCGTTTCGGTTTGCTTGACCACCAGCAGTTTTACCGGAAGTGAAATTGCTAAGAAAAGTCACGTGACTGAAACCCAAGAATACCTTACTTTTGTGGACGATAAGAAAGTGGGTCAATTTTAGAAACGCACTACATGCCATCTTCTCACAACATGCCCAGTGTATGACCTGTAGCTCTGAAACTCTGCGCAGTTCGTTTCCATCTCAAAAGGTCATTTTTGGCAGCAGAGAAACACAAAAATCTGAGGTTTGATTTTTTTTTTTTTTGGATTATTGTGGACCTGTAAAGTATACCTTGATTGTGAAACAGCTGCCCCTGGTCTTTTGTTTTGTTTTTCTCTGATGAATGCCTACTTTACCCTGATAAATGTAGAAGCCGATCCTCATTTCTTTTTTAATCATAAAGTGAGTACTTGCTTTATATGGAACCATATTTAACAGAAATGCTAGCGATGACAGGAATCCATGTTCCTCTATCATATGATAATCTTATGATAATATAATGCTTTTTGTTTGTATTATTATCACCCTCTATCTTTCGAGGAAATGCTGACAGAAAATTAAATCGATGAGTGGCCCAAAAGTTCATGCTGTTTCCTCGTCTTTGTAATGACGGTGGTAAATCAGTGACTGATTGAAATGTTAATAAATAAAGAAATCAATTCTCTTTATCTCATACGGTGACCGGAGCAATGAAGTTCGCTTTTTATTAAAACAAATCATTAGTGGAAATGCTAAAAAAAAATTGCGCAAGTGAATGGCACAGGAATCCACGTTCTTGACCTCCATTAGTCATGAAGTTGATGTGATAGGAACAGCAGTGCATATGCGAGCTTTTTATCGAATAAGGTTTCTGGCCTCTATTCCTGTTTTTGACACATAAGTGAGATTGATATTCTTTTCCTCTCTTTCTCATCAAAATAATATTGGCTTTTATAATGGCTTGAGCTAGCCTTCAATTAGACCATCCATTATCTGTAGCCGCTTATCCTGTGCAGGGTCACGGGCGAGCTGGAGCCTATCCCAGCTGACTATGGGCGAGAGGCAGGGTACATCCTGGATAAGTCGCCAGGTTATCGCAGGGCTGACACATAGAGACAAACAACCATTCACACTCACATTCACACCTACGGTCAATTTAGAGCCACCAATTAGCCTAACCTGCATGTCTTTGGACTGTGAGGGAAACCAGAGCACCCGGAGGAAACCCACGCGGACACGGGGAGAACATTCAAACTCCACACAGAAAGGCCCTCGCTGGCCACGGGGCTCAAACCCAGAACCTTCTTGCTGTGTGGCGACAGTGCTAACCACTACACCACCGTGCCACCCTTCAATTAGCAAAAAAAAAAAAAACTAATATATAAAATCCTGTCCTGTTTTTTTTCTTTGTGAGCTGAAGAAATTAATCCAGATCTTGTTTCGTTATTAAGTCATATCTAAAAATGCTAATAATGTCAGGATTCTATGCTAGCACCAGTCATGCAGCTGGGGTTTTTATCAGTGTGTGTGGTCATGCTATTAAAAGAATAAGTCAACAGCTCAGAGGTCCTCGCTTGCATTCTGTTCTTGATGGGAAGTTGTTAAACATTCTGCTGAAAAAAAAAAAAAACGCGCGCGCGCACGCACACACACACACACACACACACACACACACACACACACACACACACACACACACAACATAGCAGGGATAGCAGCAGGGCCTCACCCAAATGAGGATGGGTTCCCTTTTGAGTCTGGTTCCTCTCGAGGTTTCTTCCTAATGTCGTCTGAGGGAGTTTTTCCTTGCCACCGTCTCCACAGGCTTGCTCATTGGGGATAGACTAGGGATAAAATTCGCTCATGTTTAGCTCAAGTCACTAAAATTCTGTAAAGCTGCTTTGCGACAATGTCTTTTTTGTTAAACGTGCTAAAATAAATAAACTTCAGGCTTTTCTTGTTGACTCGTAACTGTGGTCTTGCAGGTGCAGCGAGCCTCATCTTGCTTTCAGTATGCATTGTTGGGCATTCCGAGATTTTATGAAGGGAAAGTAGAGTGTAATCGGACAATTTTATGCAGTGGCCATGCTTATTATGGAAAATAATACCGTGAGCACATAAAAATCATATATTTATTTATTTAAAGTAAATTGAATTCGTTCTCAATCAGAGAGACACACTGCAGTGTTTCAACAGAAGGACAAATCATATTGCTTTACTTGCCTTATTTCGTAGCGCAAAGACTGGAGTCAGGCTGTACAGGAGTCTTCTTTTAGGTTAAGCTTATTCTTAATTAATATTTATGTATTTTCATAGCAACAGAAATAGAGGAGGTTGGTATAAATAGACTCGCCGGTTAAATCCCCCTATCCTTAAATGATAAAACTTTTTTTAATGGGCCCTGTTTTAGAGTTCGGGTTAGAATTAGGTTTAGGGTAAAGGTTGAGGTGAGACGTTTAGTTGTGATGGTTAGGACGAGGGTCAGGAGGCTAGGAATGCATTATGTCAGCGAGTGCCCCCACAAAGACAGAAGTACAAAATGGACTGTGTGGGTGGGTTACTCGTAGTTTGCTTGACATCATTGTTATTACGCCATTGATAAGACGTCATGCTATTATCTCATCTCATTATCTCTAGCCGCTTTATCCTTCTACAGGGTCTCAGGCAAGCTGGAGCCTATCCCAGCTGACCACGGGCGAAAGGCAGGGTACACCCTGGACAAGTCGCCAGGTCATCGCAGGGCTGACACATAGACACAGACAACCATTCACATTCACACCTACGGTCAATTTAGAGTCACCAGTTAACCTAACCTGCATGTCTTTGGACTGTGGAGGAAACCGGAGCACCCAGAGGAAACCCACGTGGACACGGGGAGAACATGCAAACTCCGCACAGAAAGGCCCTCGCCGGCCCCGGGGCTCGAACCCAGGACCTTCTTGCTGTGAGGCGACAGCGCTAACCACTACACCACCGTGCCGCCCTCATGCTATTATAGTTATCATATATATATATATATATATATATCTGATACACCTGATATAATAGTTGCGTCTTGCTGTATTTTTACACCTTTTCATCATCATCTTTCATACTGTGCCTTTTTTTTTTTTTTTTTTTTGACGTGGTCGAGTGCATTAATGTATTTGCTCAAACTTGCCCTCAAGAATCAATAAAGCACATCTGTCTCATGCACTACTACTGTAAACTTTACTAGTTTTGTTGTGGCGCTCTTGAAAAATGAGATTTTAGCTTCCTATTTAATATCATAACACATCCTTCGCTGAATGTGTTTCAGAACGTCACATCCAGAATACAAAAATGTCCCTTCCATGATTACTTTCAAATATTTGTCTCCATTTTCCTTAAATGGTCCATCATCAGATTTAAAAAAAAAAAGCAAGCATGTTTCAGTGATGCTAACACTTAGCCAATATGAGTTTAAATATCACAACCATCGTGCTAAAATTTCCAACATCTAGTGTTACCTTTCAAAACCCACTAAATTTTAAAATACATACGTGTTAATACTAATGATGTCACCAGATAATTTATTTCTGGACATTTCTCCATGAACCTTTAAACATCCAAGTGTTTCATATAACTGTAAACAGTGTTTCTAAAAATAGCCACAATCACATTAATATTTACACATTTATATTCTCTCAGAAATGAAATTAAACCAGCTAATCCTTTTTTTTTCCACAGACAGACACACACACAGACACACATTATGTTCCTGAATTATTCTGTGAGAATGTGCTTCAGAAGTGTCTGTTCGTTTCATAGCATTTCTCAAACATTCTGTGCATCAGACATCTGCACAGCCAACTTCCTGTCCACAATCGTAGACAGACCAAGCAAATATTTTGCTCTAAGTGAGTAATGAGAGCTTAACTCACTTCTGTAGATGGAAGGAGGATTGCGTAAGAGTTGTCATCACCCTCAAACATGTTCAGACAATGAGCAATGGTTGGGAAATTGAGGTGTGTTGTTTCAAAGTTCAACAGGCGATGAAACAGGCAGAGAAAATAAAAACGAGAGTGATGACGAAGTGCATAGTCACTGCCAGATGTGAAGCTGTGTTGCGTTTGTGGTGGGTTTTTACATCAGAGCAAGAAGCTGTGTTGGTAGATTTACTGTTCATTTAGAAGAGTACGATTTAAAGTTAGCACTTTTTTTTTTTAATGCCACAAATTATGGAGGAAAACGCTGCACAATTGCAGGAATGAAAGTTCAGGCAAGTTTATTAAAACTGTACTTGTTACGAAGTAAACATAATATGGTTAAACTTCAACATGAAAACCAAGACGGGGTATTGATAACACCTGGGTGCGATTTGCTGGGGGGGGATCATCCCCCCCTCTGGTTTTTATCTCTGCTGAAAAAAAATCCTCGGGGACAACCCCGTCAATAAAACAAACAAACCAAAAAAAAAGTTGACATGACAGGCATGTTGTGACAGTTTTCTATGGTCTACATTGCACTCACTTTCAAAATGACCCGAAGTGGCAGCTTTGATGTTCACGAACGTCCCCAGCAAATAGATACATTGTAGATAATAACAATATATTTGCGTTCTATGCAGGGATGCAAACAACGCGCCTTTTGGCGGATGCCGCCTTTTTCACGGCCGTTTTTTTTTTAGGGGGGACGTTGGAGTGTCTGATTATAATTTCAAAGTAAATTCTGTATTAAAATTACTAAATAAGCAAATCCGTTACAGTCCATGAAACAGGAAGTATAAGGATGAGAAAAAAACAGTTTAAATCGGAAAGCTGAGCACAATGTGAACTGCGCCATCAGAGCAAACTGTTCATTTAGTATTCATGTATTTTAGTGATTTTCGAGTCACTGTCCATTTAATCTGGAGGGAGAGAAACATCACAGCAACGCGACAAGCAATGCGAACTTTGTTGTGTTAGTGTTCGTGTATTTAGTCAGAGAGATAGGAAGATGAATTTACTACAGTATCTCTGGTTTAGTGTTCATTTTCATTTAGTGTTATTCATTTGATATCATCGGATGTTATTGAGCTGTTAGCCTATTGTTACCTTAATTTTGTGACGTTTCATGATTAAAAAAAAACATCCCCCCTGGGCGGCACGGTGGTGTAGTGGTTAGCGCTGTCGCCTCACAGCAAGAAGGTCCTGGGTTCGAGCCCCTGGGCCGGTGAGGGCCTTTCTGTGCGGAGTTTGCATGTTCTCCCCGTGTCCGCGTGGGTTTCCTCCGGGTGCTCCGGTTTCCCCCACAGTCCAAAGACATGCAGGTTAGGTTAACTGGTGACTCTAAATTGACCGTAGGTGTGAATGTGAGTGTGAATGGTTGTCTGTGTCTATGTGTCAGCCCTGTGATGACCTGGTGACTTGTCCAGGGTGTACCCTGCCTTTCGCCCGTAGTCAGCAGGGATAGGCTCCAGTCTGCCTGCGACCCTGTAGAAGGATAAAGCGGCTAGAGATAATGAGATGAGATGAGACATCCCCCCTTCTGGTTTTTTGACAAATTGCACCCTGGATAACACAAAGGGGCACAGTGAAAGTTAAAAAAGCAGATGTTCAGAGCAATTCATTCAGCAGTATCACACAAGCAAGAGAGCAGTTATACTGAATATTATCGGCACGGTTGTGATCTGTGATACAACAGTTCTACAAACAAGAAATTAATATCAAGGAAGTGACATTTCAGACAAAATATGACCAAATGTCTGATATACAGTGGTGCTTGAAAGTTTGTGAACTGTTTAGAATTTTCTATATTTCTACATAAATAGGACCTAAAACATCATCAGATTTTCACACAAGTCCTAAAAGTAAATGAAGAGAACCCAGTTAAACAAATGAAACAAAAATATTATACTTGGTCATTTATTTATTGAGGAAAATGATCCAATATTACATATCTGTGAGTGGCAAAAGTATGTGAACTTTTGCTTTCAGTATCTGGTGTGACCCCCTTGTGCAGCAATAACCACAACTAAACATTTCCGGTAACTGTTGATCAGTCCTGCACACCAGCTTGGAGGAATTTTAGCCTGTTCCTCCATACAGAACAGCTTCAACTCTGGGATGTTGGTGGGTTTCCTCACATGAGCTGCTTGCTTCAGGTCCTTCCACAACATTTTGATTGGATTAAGGTCAGGACTTTGACTTGGCCATTCCAAAACATTAACTTTATTCTTCTTTAACCATTCTTTGGTAGAACGACTTGTGTGCTTGTCTTGCTGCATGACCCACCTTCTCTTGAGATTCAGTTCATGGACAGATGTCCTGACATTTTCCTTTAGAATTCGCTGGTATAATTCAGAATTCATTGCCCCATCAATGATGGCAAGCCATCCTGGCCCAGATGCAGCAAAACGGGCCCAAACCATGATACTACCACCAACATGTTTCACAGATGGGATCAGGTTCTTATGCTGGAATGCAGTGTTTTCCTTTCTCCAAACATAATGCTTCTCATTTAAGCCAAAAAGTTTTATTTTGGTCTCATCCATCCACAAAACATTTTTCCGAAAGCCTTCTGGCTTGTCCAATCTTTAGCAAACTGCAGACAAGCAGCAATGCTCTTTTGGAGAGCAGTGGCTTTCTCTTTGCAACCCTGCCATGCACACCATTGTTGTTTAGTGTTCTCCTAATGGTGGACTCATGAACATTAACATTAGCCAATGTGAGAGAGGCCTTCAGTTGCTTAGAAGTTACCCTGGGGTCCTTTGTAACCTTGCTGACTATTACATGCCTTGCTCTTGGAGTGATCTTTGTTGGTCGACCACTCCTGGGGAGGGTAACAATGGTCTTGAATATTCTCCATTTGTACACAATCTGTCTGACTGTGGATTGGTGGAGTCCAGACTCTTTAGAGGTGGTTTTGTAACCTTTTCCAGTCTGATGAGCATCAACAACGCTTTTTCTGAGGTCCTCAGAAATCTCCTTTGTTCATGCCATGATACACTTCCACAAACATGTGTTGTGAAGATCAGACTTTGATAGATCCCTGTTCTTTAAATAAAACAGGGTGCCCACTCACACCTGATTGTCATGCCATTGATTGAAAACACCTGACTCTAATTTCACCTTCAAATTAACTGCTAATCCTAGAGGTTCACATACTTTTGCCACTCACAGATGTGTAATATTGGATCATTTTCCTCAATAAATAAATGACCAAGTATAATATTTTTGTCTCATTTGTTTAACTGGGTTCTCTTTATCTACGTTTAGGACTTGTGTGAAAATCTGATGATGTTTTAGGTCATATTTATGCAGAAATATAGAAAATTCTAAAGGGTTCACAAACTTTCAAGCACTACTGGATTTTTGTTTTGCTAGCAGAAAAAGAAGCCATACTCATTTTATAGCACGTTGGCTAGCTAGCTCACATTGATTTGTACATTTCTGTTAAAGGTGGTTCTGGTAAAATTGCCATCCCTTCTTCCTTTTCATGTTCATGTGAAGGGCTTTTAGATTAAAGTCAAACGTTAGTGTACATTCATGAAAAGTATCATTTGCAATGTCGGCTGATGATGTTGCTAACTCTACTCTAGTAAATATTTTGAACTAGGAAGTGGAATTTCATGTGGTGATCACAGATGAGTGGACTGATACACGCAGTGAAACGTCCTGGTGTGCTTCTAGGTAGGCTTGTAATACTCAAGTCTGACTTGTGCCCTAATTTTAAGGACTCATGACTCAACTTGGACTTGAGCACTGATGACTCGGACTCATGCATTAACTGCATTCGGACTCGTAAATTGGAGACGAGGACTTGGATGTTTTCTTTATTTTTTTGTAACATGCCATAATAATTTGGCATAAGATATTTATATCGACATGAAATTTTATACTAATTTCATGCCAGAGAATGCACATTCACCTGTTCATATGTCATGTTCAGGAACAAACTAACATTAATGGCACTAAAATGCCTGGAGAGAAGCCTCTAGGATTGTCCGCTTTGCCCATACAGACTTCTCGTGCAGTGGGAAAAAATGCACTGCTACCGGTACGTGTTCCATATGTAGAAGAACTATCGAGGAGATGATGGGGATAACCTCGAACTTCAATTGTCATTTGGAAAGACTCCACCCAGAGAAGGAAGTGGCACACCGTGTTCATTGCTCTGTTGATAGCGGGGCTTGCTTGGTGAGCGATGAACTAGCTAGTGTTAACCCTCTTTCGTGTTATTTGCTTTGGTGATAGTGGGCAGGGCTTGCTGAACGATGACCAAGCTTTTTATCTGTAGCCTATTAACTAAAATGGGGCACTCAAGCAGTAACGTTAGTCCAACACAGTTGCAGAGACAGTTTCACATAAAGGCAGCAACAGCTACTATCGAATGGTGCGGTTGGAGTCTTGTTCTCAGACTCGACTCAGATCAATAGTGGACTTGGCCTTGAGTCAAAATTTTCTTTCATGACTTGGATTTGGGGGCAGCACGGTGGTGTAGTGGTTAGCACTGTTGCCTCACAGCAAGAAGGTTCTGGGTTCTAGCCCAGCGGCCGACGGGGGCCTTTCTGTGTAGAGCTTGCGTGTTCTCCCCGTGTCTGCATGGGTTTCCTCCGGGTGTTCCGGTTTCCTCCACAGTCCAAAGACATGTAGGTTAGGTTAATTGGTGGCTCGAAATTGACCGTAGGTGTGAATGTGAGTGTGAATGGTTGTTTGTCTCTGTGTGTCAGCCCTGCGATGACCTGGCGACTTGTCCAGGGTGTACCCCGCCTCTCACCCATAGTCAGCTGGGATAGGCTCCAGCTTGCCTGCAACCCTGTAGAACAGGATAAGTGGCTACAGATAATGAATGGATGGATGGACTTGACTCAGACTTGAACACTGGGGACTCGAGACTGGACTCGGACTCGAGGTTTAGTGACTCAACTACAACACTGCTTCTAGGAAATATAAGCTCTCTTGAAACGCCGCTTGACTAATCAAATTAGGGGACCGGAACTAAATGTTGTACAACCCCGATTCCAAAAAAGTTGGGACAAAGTACAAATTGTAAATACAAACAGAATGCAATAATTTACAAATCTCAAAAACTGATATTGTATTCACAATAGAACATAGACAACATATCAAATGTCGAAAGTGAGACATTTTGAAATTTCATGCCAAATATTGGCTCATTTGAAATTTCATGACAGCAACACATCTCAAAAAAGTTGGGACAGGGGCAATAAGAGGCTGGAAAAGTTAAAGGTACAAAAAAGGAACAGCTGGAGGACCAAATTGCAACTCATTAGGTCAATTGGCAATAGGTCATTAACATGACTGGGTATAAAAAGAGCATCTTGGAGTGGCAGCGGCTCTCAGAAGTAAAGATGGGAAGAGGATCACCAATCCCCCTAATTCTGTGCCGACAAATAGTGGAGCAATATCAGAAAGGAGTCTGACAGTGTAAAATTGCAAAGAGTTTGAACATATCATCATCTACAGTGCATAATATCATCAAAAGATTCAGAGAATCTGGAAGAATCTCTGTGCGTAAGGGTCAAGGCCAGAAAATCATACTGGGTGCCCGTGATCTTCGGGCCCTTAGATGGCACTGCATCACATACAGGCATGCGTCTGTATTGGAAATCACAAAATGGGCTCAGGAATATTTCCAGAGAACATTATCTGTGAACACAATTCACCGTGCCATCCGCCGTTGCCAGCTAAAACTCTATAGTTCAAAGAAGAAGCCGTATCTAAACATGATCCAGAAGCGCAGACGTCTTCTCTGGGCCAAGGCTCATTTAAAATGGACTGTGGCAAAGTGGAAAACGGTTCTGTGGTCAGATGAATCAAAATTTGAAGTTCTTTATGGAAATCAGGGACGCCGTGTCATTCGAACTAAAGAGGAGAAGGACGACCCAAGTTGTTATCAGCGCTCAGTTCAGAGCAATTCCAGCGTTATGGACGTGACACTTGAACTCAAAATGGCAACAAATGACCCAGTGCATGTTTTATTGTCTCCCAGTATTTAAACAGGTGTTGCATATTTTAAGGCTGTACCATACTGGAGAAGTGATAGAACAAGAACAATTCCCATAGTACATCTCGGGCATGCCAGAAAATGCCAATAAAAGATGCGTTATGGATGTGACAGAAAAAGTATCACTTTTCTTGGGTTACTGTACATTTTTTATCAAACTCTGAAATTGTAAACCTAATTTCGAAATGGAGATATCCATTTGATAGAGGGGTCCAAGGTGAATATTAAAAAATCTTTGTTTAAAATATTTTGTATTTCATGCAGAGTTTCGGAAGGAAAAGTCAGCGTTATGGATGTGACGAAATTCCGTTATGGATGTGACGCGTCTGAAATAGACATGACATGTTTAGAAAATCAGCAATTTAACCACCATAACCCTTTGAAAAACTCTCTAAATATCAGCTAAAACTATCAAAGTTCTTAAATAATATTTAGGATGGCTATTGTTTTGCTGTTTTGTGGATTTTAGCATACATTTCTGTGGCTTGTGGCAATAATATAGAATTGTACATGATCAAAGTTGATTTTAGCTTGGGGTTTACATTATAAGAAAGAAAGACTGACAGTGACATATTAGGTTGGTTACAAATTGGTTCAACTTATTCACATCTGTAAAATACAGGCCTAGGTGATATCTCTGGGAGTGGTTTTGATGTATTACATGTTGCTTTATTTTTGCATGGTGAGGTTGACATTTACATGGAATTGCCCTTCAGAAGCCTGCATCTCTGATGGTATGGGGTTGCATTAGTGCGTGTGGCATGGGCAGCTTACACATCTGGAAAGACACCATCAATGCTGAAAAGTATATCCAGGTTCTAGAGCAACATACTGTATGCTCCCATCCAGACGACATCTCTTTCAGGGAAGACCTTGCATTTTCCAACATGACAATGCCAAATCACATACTGCATCAATTACAGCATCATGGCTGCATAGAAGAAGGGTCCAGGTACTGAACTGGCCAGCCTGCAGTCCAGATCTTTCACCCATAGAAAACATTTGGCGCATCATAAAACAGAAGATACGACAAAAAAGACCTAAGACAGTTGAGCAACTAGAATCCTACATTAGACAAGAATGGGTTAACATTCCTATCCCTAAACTTGAGCAACTTGTCTCCTCAGTCCCCAGACGTTTACAGACTGTTGTAAAGAGAAAAGGGGATGTCTCACAATGGTAAACATGGCCTTGTCCCAACTTTTTTAAGATGTGTTGTCATGAAATTTAAAATCACCTAATTTTTCTCTTTAAATGATACATTTTCTCAGTTTAAACATTTGATATGTCATCTATGTTCTATTCTGAATAAAATATGGAATTTTGAAACTTCCACATCGTTGCATTCCGTTTTTATTTACAATTTGTACTTTGTCCCAACTTTTTTGGAATCGGGGTTGTATAATGCAGTTTAAACTAGAAGGGCACTCGGTAGAGTGCATACCTCCACCAAGCCACATATTATCAACATTAAAATTAAGTCACTTGTTTGAACCTAGGATAAAAAAAAAACACCAAATTTCATCAAAATCCGTTCACTACTTTTTGAGTTGCATTGTGAAAAGCCAAAATAATCCTGAAATTGCATACATAGCTGGATCCTGGATCCACATACATATCCGGATTTGCATCAAAATCTAATCAATTGTTCCTTGGCCCAGGAGCCACCTTTCATCAAAATTTCATCAAAATCTGTTCACTACTTTTTGAGTTACGTTGGGAATAGATAAACAAACAGAGGCGAAAACATAACCTCCTCTAACAAAGTTCGTGGAGGTAACTTTAGTGTAGTCTACACTATGCTCTATACCCTTTTCTACATACATGACCGAACAACACCCATGATTAGCTCGTATCACAGTAACTGCCAGGGGAAATTTTGATCGTATTTCATCCATCCCACCCACAGATGTCTGTGGTATCATCGAGATTCGAACTCAAAGTCTCCCAACAATCATTTTGTATTTGTGGTGCCTAATAATGTATTATTTATTGTAGGCATGTAACAATATATTGTGCAATGATAAATCATGAAACAAATTTATGACGATTCAACTCTATGAAATTTTAAAAAATGAATGATGATTTTCAGGCTGCGTAATCTTAGTTTTTTTGCTAGTTGTAATTGCATTGTTTAGACAGCAGAGGGTGGAATGACATAAAATAGCAGGAATACACATGACTTCACTGTAGGCGGAAGTAACACAGCTCTGTTTTTGCAGCAGTACACGCAAAAAAAACCCCAACCCAGATCTAAATTTGGAAAGAGCTGTTGTGTGATTGACGATACAAATAGATTTAACATTGAGAGCATATTGACTTACTATTTCTGTATGTGGTTCTCCAGTTGCACAGCAGGAGACAGGAAAGCGCTCCAGAGGATCACTACGGCCCAGTAGATCATCGGCCGCCCTCTCCCCTCCCTGGAGGATCAGTACAGTTCCCATAGTGTAAAAAAACCCACAAAACATTCTCAGGGACCCATCTTACCCCGGGCACTCTGTGTTTAACCCTTTGATGCAAAACATATGCACACCCCTTCTAATGCACAACATGGGTCAAAAATGACCCGCATTCATTTTCCAGGTTATTTCATGCTGACTGAGTTTTTCTTTCCTCTATCTTTTGAAATAGATTTATTTTATGATTGAATATTCCAAGTATTCTTTAAATATCTTGTTTTTAATTACCACAAATCATTAATTTCATTTTTTCTTTCCTACTTTATGAACAAAAATACTTTTTATATTACTACACATGGGTCATCCAAGTGTGATTTTAAAATTTAATTTCTTAATACTATAATAATAATTTGTTTCAAGTAATTACTTTAGCAGTGAATGGGGACAGTTATTTATTTATTAACTATGTAGTTAGCTAAGCCAACTACAATAAAATTAGCTAACTAAAGTAGAATATGTCAACAGCTAGGTAGCTAATAGTAATTACTTGTAACTTTCTGACAAGTAATCTACTCACTCTGAAGGGAACCTAAACATAATCAATTTTTTTCTAAGGTAATGTTAGAACAATTGAAAAACATTACTTACACGTATTAGATGGGCAAAGGGCGCTGTGCTGAGCTGTGAAATGTCTGACACAAGCACAATTCACAGTTCCCACCAAACGCTGGAGTAAATGCACGCGGGTCGGTTCTGACCCATGTGTGTAAACTTGATGTAGAATTACAAAAGCTGTGCTTGTTCATAACTTAAGAAAGGAAAAATAAAAATTATGATTTGTGCTCAACAAAAACAAGATATTTACTGCATATTTGGAAAAGTAAATGACAAAATGAATTTATTTCAAAAGTATATCATAGAAACACTCAGCCATACATGAAATAACCTGGAAAATGAATGCAGGTTGTTTTTGACCCATGTTGTGCATTAGAAGGGTAGTGATGCAAAAAGGGTTTTTATTCAAAAAGTAAGAAAGGAAAAAATAAAATAAGGATGTATGATGATCAAAAACAAGTTAATCGAGGAATACCTTGAATACTGAATGATGGAATTAATTTACTGCAAAGATATAGAAGATAAAAACTCAGCCGGGTCACTTTTGACCCATGTTTTGCATCAAAGGGTTAAACTGCTGCCCTCAGGCAGACGTTTCAGGACACTAACAGCTAGAACAAACAGGCTTAGGAACAGCATCATAAGGGCATTAAATAAAGCAAAGTTGTACATTCACAAACATAAATATGATACAATACAGGATCGTGCAATGCCGTCCACACCACAGGATGTGAATGTTTGCGAGTGGTGATTGTTTTATATAGCTTTCTCAACTATTTATTGATAGATTTATTTGTTTATCTTATTTTACTATTTTCAGAGGTTTTTTAGATGGACTTTTTTTTTTTTTTTGCACCAAGGACTGCATTTCAATTTCGTTGTACAATAAAGCAGTGTTGTAGTCAAGTTACTAAACCTCGAGTCTGAGTCCAGTCTCGAGTCCCCAATGTTCAAATCCGAGTCAAGTCCAAGTCATTAAAAAGAATTTCAAGTCGAGTCCGAGAACAAGACTCCAACCGCACCATTTGACGGTGGCTGTTTTAGCGCCATTAACATTAGTTTGTTTCTGAACATGCCGTATGAACAGGTGAATGTGCATTCTCTTTATCAGGGAGTGTGAAGTATTCTGTCAGAGATGGTTGGAAGATGGATGTAAGTGCAGAAGGTGTGTTTATTAATCCAAGTGTAGACAGGTAAACAATCCAGGGGTGGGATTCCCGAAAACCTCTTAAAGCCAAAAGTGTCTTTAATTAATCCCTAAGAACCATCGTCAAGCTAAGGTGGTTTTCCCAAACAACATCGAAGCCCAAGTAGTCCTTTAGTTTGCTCTAAATTTATGAGAGACCTGGACCACTCGTTCAAAACAAAGAACGACTCACTCACAACAGAATACACAGACTGCGCATGCACCTCTGAGGGAATCTCACAGTCAACAGGGGAAACTGGTGTTGAATCTGCTGATGGTGTTCAATCATTTTTCTTGTACGTTGCAAGTACATCGAGTTAATTATGAAATAAATATACGAAAAACGTTATGAATATATTTCAATATGGTCTGGAATCACGTAAATCTGAATGTCACACTGATTTCGCTATATTTTAATCAAATTTAACTCCATAAGGCGAGTGATTATCTAATTTAGTGTCAAAGGAGAAAAATTTCTGCACCTCTAACATTGTGTGTGTGTGTGTGAGTGAGTGAGAGAGAGAGAGAGTGTGCGTGAGAGAGAGGTTTTGATCTGCGTGTACGGAAGGACATTGAACTGACCTTCTTCTTCTTATCCTTTTTACGTCTGTTTGAAACACTACTAGTGCGTCAGACGGTGCATGTGAGTTTGTAGCCTCCTCCTCCAATAGTCTCTATCTAGAGCGTCACTGGCCAAAAGGCCCCAGTCCTTCAAATCGGCAACCACTAACTCCTTCCATGACTTTCTCGGTCGACCCTTCTTCCGTTTCCCAGCCACTTGCAGGTTTGTGATGTCTTTGATGGTTTGGGAGCTGTGATGGACGGGCCAAACCATCGAAGGCGCCTGTATCTGATCTCCGAGAAGAGATCAGCCAGGCCCAACTTCTGGCAAAGGTCTTCAGTACTGGTGTTAACACCCGGCTTAATGTCCAACGCAGCATAGCTCTTTCATTACGCTCCAGGTGCCTGAGATCCTCCTTTTTAATCGGCCAGCACTCACAGGCATATAGCATTGCGCTATGAACATAGGAGTTGTAGACTCTGCCACGAATGCTCCAAGATACACTCCTAGATGACAGGAGGGGCAGGAGCTCTCTGAATTTCTTCCAGGCTGACCTAGTTCGTGTTATAGTGGCAAGCTGACAGCCACCACCAGCACATAGGTTGTCACCAAGGTAACAGAAAGTGTCAACAGTGTCAAGCTCATGAGTGCCAATAGCCACCTGATTACATTGCTTGCCGACAATGGGACGTGCGAGACCAAGGCAACAGTCACATCTGAAATTGGGAACAGTAGATAACCTACCACGTATGTTTGTGCATTTCTTGTGTACCCAGTGCTTGCAATCATTACAGAAGATGGAGTTACGGCCAACACCTTTCCTGCAGACGCCACAGGGATATTTACCAGAGTCCCTCAAGGTGTTAAGGTTAGGGCCAGATATCATCACCTTTGTTTTCTTCATACTGACTCTCAGTCCTCTGGACTCCAAGCCACTTTTCCACAGAAGAAACTTATCAGTGAGCTCATCAAGGGACTCAGCAGCGATCACCAGGTCATCAGCATAGAGTAGCTCCCAAGGTGCACCGGTTGAAAAATCACAGGATAAGGCTTCCAGTACGATGACAAAAAGAAATGGACTGAGGACGGATCCTTGATGCACGCCAACATTGACATCGAAGTCTTTGCTGAAGGAATTGTTTATCTGAACCTTGCTCGTAGCATGCCAGTACATAGCCTGGACTGTTCTCACGATCCATTCTGGGATACCAATGCGTCTCATGGCCCACCATGTCACGAGGCACACGATCAAATGCCTTTTCCAGATCCACAAACACAAAATATATGTTACGCTCCTTAGCCAAATACTTTTCCTGCAACTGCCTTACAATGAAGATGGCATCGCTCGTTCCTTTGCCTGGCAAACCAAACTGAAACTCAGAGATAACTGCAATTTATCTTAACACTTTATCTAGCACTCTTTCAGTAACCTTCAGACAATGTTCAGTCATCTTCAGGCCCCTGTAGTTGCCTCTATCTGTTGCATCTCCCTTGCCTTTGTACAGATTGATAATGAAACTGTTGTCCCAGTCTGTGGGAATATGACCTTCAGTGATGATGGCATTTGCAAGCTTAGTTAGCATGGGGCAGCTAACAGCAATGGATGCTTTGAGCATGTCAGCCACAATACCACTTGGGCCAGGAGATTTTCTAGACTTCATTTTGGTGATTGCCTCAGCCATCATGGCACCTGTCACGAGGATGGGGGGCCAGCAACAGGTTCAGCAACAGGAAGGTCTTCAGCACTCCAGGGGAATTCTTCATTGAGCAGACGTTCGTAATGCTCTTTCCAAGCCTTCTTCTTTTGTTGGTCACTGAGACACAGATTGCCTTTATCATCTCTAATGCAGTTCTCGCCCACTATATCAAGTTGTTCTCTTTTCATCTGTTTGGCCACACGGAATACATCTATGTCACAAAACCAGTTTTCCTCTGCTCTCTTTTTTGCTTCAAAGACTGCACGCTTGGCTGTCCGCTTGGCTGCAAGGTAATCTTCTTTACTCCCACCTTTCTTCCAGGCCTTCCAAAGGCGCCTTTTTTCACACATGGCATGGTTGACTGACTCATCCCACCACCAGGTTTCCCTCCTTCTGATTCTCTTCTTTGTAACACCACACACTTCATAAGCTGCTTTCAACAGACTATTTTTCAGAAGCTGCCAGCTTTCTTCAACAGTGGAGACGTTGTTGTTGTTGTTGGATAGCTCAGCTTCAACGACTTCCAAGAAACTCTTCTTTATCTCAGGGTCTCTTAGCTTCCAGGTACGAAGTTTAGGGGTAAAGGATTGCTTACAGGGCTTGGTAGAGTTGAGAGAGGGGTCACAGACAAGTAACTTGTGCTGCATGACGCATTCCTCACCAGGAATTACTTTGGTGTTGGTGACAAGTCCAAACTTGCTCCGTTTCACAAGATATAATCAATTTGGCGAGAGGATCCTCCAGATTGGTATGTAATCAAATGATTAACTTTCTTCTTAAAGAAGAAGTTGCAAATGGCAAGATCATTAGCCATAGAGAATTCCAACAGCCTCTCGCCCTCAGGGTTGCGATCACTGTAACTAAACCCACCATGAATACCTTCATAACCTGCAGACTTTTCTCCTATGTGACCATTGAAGTCACCGCATAACAGCAGGGTGTCTGAACTTTCAATTTTTGATACAGTGAACTGTAAGAGGTCATAAAAGGCATCCTTGATGTTATCATCCAGTCCCACTTCAGGAGTGTACACAGAGAGGATTGTAAGAATGGTCAAACCAATGTTGATCTTGATTAAACATATCCTGTCTGAAACATGCTTGATATCCAATACGTTCTCCACCCACTTTTCAGCAACAAGAATTCCAACGCCACCTGTACCATTTTGGTTGCCCATCCAGAAGAATTTGTATCTTGAATCCTTTCCATTAACCATATGAGCAGAGCCACCTCTCCATCTAGTCTCCTAGAGGCAGCAAATATCAATCTTTCTTCTAGAGATGGTTTCAACCACTTCGCTACTTCTTCCTCGCATAGTACCAACATTCAGGGATGACACACGAAACTTTTGACATGGTTGCTTGACATCGATCATCGCAGCACCCACGCCTGACACCCACCCTACCGTTGGTGACACTTCTATTTCCAGAAGTCCCACTCTCAATAACATTACTACTACAAACTTCCATAACTTTATTTGGAGCAAAGATTTTACGGCTGGATGCCCTTCCTAACGCCAACCCCCAACCTGGAGGACCAGGGGATCACTCTTTGTCTGGCCCCTACCTTTCGACCTGTTCGGCATGGGAGACCCTACCAGGAGTACCAAGACTCCAGCCGACGTAGCCCTAGAGGTCATTGGAACACACAAACTGCCTCACCACGGTATGGTGGTGATCCCAGCGAGGCAGTAGGTGGTCCTTTTATATATATACATACACACACACACACACACACACACACAGTGGTGTTTGAAAGTTTGTGAACCCTTTAGAATTTTCTATATTTCTGCATAAATATGACCTAAAACATCATCAGATTTTCACACAAGTCCTAAAAGTAGATAAAGAGAACCCATTTAAACAAATGAGACAAAAATATTACACTTGGTCATTTATTTATTGAGGAAAATGATCCAATATTACATATTTGTGAGTGGCAAAAGTATGTGAACCTTTGCTTTCAGTACCTGGTGTGACCCCCTTGTGCAGCAATAACTGCAAATAAATGTTTCCGGTAACTGTTGATCAGTCCTGCACACTGGCTTGGAGGAACTTTAGCCCATTCCTCCGTACAGAACAGCTTCAACTCTGGGATGTTGGTGGGTTTCCTCACATGAACTGCTCGCTTCAGGTCCTTCCACAACATTTCGATTGGATTAAGGTCAGGACTTTGACTTGGCCATTCCAAAACATTTAACTTTATTCTTCTTTAACCATTATTTGGTAGAACAACTTGTGTGCTTAGGGTCGTTGTCTTGCTGCATGACCCACCTTCTCTTGAGATTCAGTTCATGGACAGAAGTCCTGACATTTTCCTTTCGAATTCACTGGTATAATTCAGAATTCATTGTTCCATCAATGATGGCAAGTCATCCTGGCCCAGATGCAGCAAAACAGGCCCAAACCATGATACTACCACCACCATGTTTCACAGATGGGATAAGGTTCTTATGGTGGGATGCAGTGTTTTCCTTTCTCCAAACATAACACTTCTCATTTAAACCAAAAAGTTCTATTTTGATCTCATCCATCCACAAAACATTTTTCCAATAGCCTTCTGGCTTGCCCACATGATCTTTAGCAAACTGCAGACGAGCAGCAATGTTCTTTTTGGAGAGCAGTGGCTTTCTCCTTGCAACCCTGCCATGCACACCATTGTTGTTCAGTGTTGTCCTGATGGTGGACGCATGAACATTAACATTAGCCAATGTGAGAGAGGCATTCAGTTGCTTAGAAGTTACCCCGAGGTCCTTTGTGACATCGCCGACTATTACACGCCTTGCTCTTGGAGTGATCCTTGTTGGTCGACCACTCCTGGGGAGGGTAACAATGGTCTTGAATCTCCTCCATTTGTACACAATCTGTCTGACTGTGGATTGGTGGGATCCAAACTCTTTAGAGATGGTTTTGTAACCTTTTCCAGCCTGATGAGCATCAACAACGCTTTTTCTGAGGTTCTCAGAAATCTCCTTTGTTCATGCCATGATACACTTCCACAAACATGTGTTGTGGAGATCAGACTTTGATAGATCCCTGTTCTTTAAATAAAACAGGGTGCCCACTCACACCTGATTGTCATGCCATTGATTGAAAACACCTGACTCTAATTTCACCTTCAAATTAACTGCTAATCCTAGAGGTTCACATACTTTTGCCACTCACAGATGTGTAATATTGGATCATTTTCCTCAATAAATAAATCTCATTCATCTCATTATCTCTAGCCGCTTTATCCTTCTACAGGGTCGCAGGCAAGCTGGAGCCTATCCCAGCTGACTACGGGCGAAAGGCGGGGTACACCCTGGACAAGTCGCCAGGTCATCACAGGGCTGACACATAGACACAGACAACCATTCACACTCACATTCACACCTACAGTCAGTTTAGAGTCACCAGTTAACCTAACCTGCATGTCTTTGGACTGTGGGGGAAACTGGAGCACCCGGAGGAAACCCACGCGGACACAGGAAGAACATGCAAACTCTGCACAGAAAGGCCCTTGTCAGCCGCTGGGCTCAAACCTGGACCTTCTTGCTGTGAGGCGACAGCGCTAACCAGTACACCACTGTGCCGCCCCAGTGGGGAGTGTATGTAGGTAAATAATTATTGTTGGTTGTTAAGAAAATGAAATTTTTTTATTTTTTTTTATTTTACAAAAGTAATATTTAAAGCTTGATGGCCTTTCGATTTCATAAAATCTGTGAAATTTAGTTCCCTCTGAAATTTGGTCAGGGTTCTCCACTTTTCAAAAATAAAAGGTGGTGGCAGGAGTTTGGGGGCCGCCTAGGCCCCCAACGGGGTCCGGGGGGGGGGCAAAGCTGACAGACTTTGGGCTTTTTTGACAGTGAAATTGGCCAATAAATGGATAGGAAATGCTAAATCATTTTACAATAAGTTAACACATTCTTCCTGTACATATTATCTGATGGACAACGGCCAAAGATAGAACTTTTAATACAAGATGTTTTATTGGGTCCGGTTTCCCAAAGTAGCAGCAAAAATTTAACACAAAATAAATTATAATAATAAAATAAAAAACTTGGTTTACAAAACAGAATACTGTATTACACTATGTTTGCACCACCTGATTACATGCACATTACAGGACTTCTACATAACAGACAGTGCCCATGACCCAACTAATCCACCTCCCTTCAGAGGGCTAGATATAGTGGCCTGTCCCCACCCACTGGAAGAGACCAATTACTTTATATTACCAACATCGCATAAACCATACATTTACATAACAATTTCAGGTCTAAGTGCATGCCAATAATCTCTATAATTCATAAACAAAATGCCCAATTACAATAAATGCATAATTTTTTTTACAATACACATAATTAATATTAATTGGGTGAAACCACTACAATCCATGCACAAGCTGGTGCGTGTGCCCGAGACTGGCACTACAAAGCCACCCCGGCCTCTGTAGTTCGGGTCCTTTGACCCAGGAACCCGGAAGTCCTGCAGTAAACAAACAGTGAAGCAACGGGAAAATGCAGCTCTCGCCTACACAATCACAGATACATAAAATAAAAGACCTGAACTTAACTAATGTTGTGTGCGCCGTTATATGATTACTGTAACAGTGTATGGTCAGAAAAGATGATAGATAAGCATAACCGTTGCACAATAACGCTACAAACAATCTGCGTGTGCACTGCAAAGTTATTTAGCTGCTGGTTCGCTGCAGTTTGTCGCTTACAACGTTACTGTGTGTCAGTATAGTGTAATGTAGTGTGGTGCAGTGTAACGCAGGGATAGACCTCAATCTGCAGTGCTCTGTGTCACAATCTGTACGCAGCCGGCCGGATGTTTTTCTATTGCAATCGCGTGACCACTTCAGGTAGCCTCGTATGCATTCGTCTAATGGTCTTCTGCGTGTTAATTAGTGACAAAATTAAAATAAAGTGAATACTTTATGATTTATTTGGTGTATACTGATAAAGTTACTTTTTTTTTGGCCAAGGGAAAAGTGGCGGGCCAGAATTATAACGTGGGGGTGTGCCACTTTAAAAGCGCCTGTGGAGAACACTGTTGGTCACTGTGATATGTTTATTTCTGCAATATCTTTTCAAAAAAAAGGCCATTCTGTGGCTGGAAAGTTATTTAATTTGAGGGGATTTCTGAGCAAATAATGTGCATGAAATCGCTCGCGTCGCGCAGTCAAGCAGACAGAGGAAGTCCGACACTGTAGTCGGTCTTTCACGTTTCATTCTCACGCTCACGTCCTCCGTTTTTCTCTCCTGTTTCAAATTTGTATCCCACAATGCCTTGCACAAACAGGGAAAGCCCACCACATGATGCATGATGTAATATCTTGAATTGGGTCATGGTGAAGCAGGAAAAAGTAGCGGAGAATTTAGGGCCACATGGCCCTAAATTAATTTATTGTTCTATTTTTAAAAACCAAACAAATTTGAAGTCTGTGATTTGAATTCGGTAGCTTTCGGTCCACTAAACAAAAATAATTGGGTGTCAGGGAAAATTCTTTTTATGACCTACACTTGAAAAATCTGAAAGGCAGTCTAGCTTTAAGTTGATAAAGAACAGGAAAATGCCCTTTTTTTGGTAGTAACGTTTTCATCATTTAATTTTTTAGTATCATGAATCCAATATCGTGAAGTGAATCAAATCATGAATCGGGTGAATCGTTACACCTCTGTGAAGCTAGCAGCCCATATGACGGGAATGTGAATAAAAGCATTTTGACTCATTTGTGCACGCAAAAAAAAAAAAAGTGCTCAAATATTTTTCGAGAAATTAACCGTTAAATATTTTAATGATGTTTTAATGACACAGCACCGCATTAACACCCAAATGACGCGTTGCACAAATGAACTGAAATACTTTTATTCACGTTCTCATCATGTGAAGTGCCAACTTCTTGGAGGTAATCATTTATTGTTTAATAAATGGCCATAATTTGGCGGGGTGAGAATTTATACCATAGCCTTACTTCACAAGCTACAGCAAAAAATACTTCTGCATAGGAAGCACCTGGGTATCTGTGCTCAAGAAGACTGAGAATCTCTGTCTCATGGTGAACGATCGAGTTCCAGATCACAGGCCGAAGGAGGCAGGGTTAAGAAATCAAGGAGGCATCAGTTAGTTTTTGGAAGCACTCCAGCTCTTAAAAAAGTGGACTCTAATTCGATGAACTCAATCAGTTCTAATAGGTTAAGGAAGTGTCACATGACACTAGGTTCTGAGGATCAGCCGGCTTCTTGGTTGAGTGTGCAGCCTGCTTGTGTGGGAAAGTATTGCAGTTATTTGAGTTTATTGAAGTCTATCTCAACTCATGCACTATATTCTTACACTATAGCCGAGTACCTGGATAATTTTAGATCAGTAACTTATACAGTACATGCTGTACATTATTGGCACTATTCACACTCGGTGCTATGCTATTCCTACAATACATCATTCTCTCTCTCTTTCAGATTATTTACAGTATTCATGCAATTTCCTTTCCACTATTGACACTAAACCGGAAGGAATACAAGCAACAAAATGCCCCTCCTATGAGTTGCCAGTAGTTATGGGACTTCCTGTTCCAGCTTGAAATATTCAATAACATCTTACTCTACTTTCAAATGAACAAATTAACACTATACATTACAATGTGTGAGAGGCGCGTTACCACGTCACAGCTCCAGGATCCCCAGTTCAATCCTGAGCTCAGGTGACTCTCTGTATGGCGTATAATTTGCTTGCCCCATGTTCTCGCGAATTTTCTTTTCTCTGGGTCCTCAGATTTCCTCCTACCTCCCAAAAACCTGCTGACAGGTGGACTGCTGGATACGCAGAATTGTCCTGGGTGTGAATGAATGTGAATAGTGTGTGAATAGGCCATCCATTATAACCCTGACCTGATTTTTTTTTTTTTTAAATGAATGAACTAAAAATGATTGAACATTTTGTTTGTTATATGTACAAATCTTACCTACAAAATTTCAATATGAGGGAAACAGGTGCATAGTGTATAGTGCAGTCGATAGTATGTTTTGAGAATTAATAGGTACAGTGTCTTGCAAAAGTATTCATCCCCCTTAGTGTTAGTCCTGTTTTGTTGCATTACAAGCTGGAATTAAAATGGATTTTTGGATGGTTAGCGGCATTTGATTTACACAACATGCCTACCACTTTAAAGGTGCACATTGTTGTTTTATTGTGACACAAACAATAATTAAGATGAAAAAACAGAAATCTGGAGTGTACATATGTATTCACCCCCCACAAAGTCACTAATTTGTAGAGCCACCTTTTGCTGCAATTACAGCTGCAAGTCTGGGTTATGTCTCCATTAGCTTAACACATCTAGCCACTGGGATTTTTGTCCATTCCTCAAGGCAAAACTGCTCCATCTCCTTCAAGTTAGATGGGTTGCGTTGGTGTACAGCAATCTTCAAGTGATGCCATAGATTCTCAGCTGGATTGAGGTCTGGGCTTTGACTAGGCCATTCCAAGACATTTAAATGTTTCCCTTTAAACCACTCCAGTGTAGCTTTAGCAGTATGTTTAGGGGCATTGTCCTGCTGGAACGTGAACCAATCTCAAACCTCTGGCTAACTCTAACAGGTTTTCCTCCAGAATTGTCCTGTATTTAGTGTCATCCAGCTTTCCTTCAGTCCTGACCAGCTTGCCTGTCCCTCCAGATGAAAAACATCCCCACAATATGATGCTGCCACCACCATGCTTCGCTGAAGGAATGGTGTTCTCAGGGTGTTGGGTTTGCGCCATATATAGCATTTCCCATGATGGCCAAAAAGATCAAGTTTAGTCTCATCTGATGTCTTTAGGGAGTCTGCCACATGCTTTTGGGCAAACTCCAAATGTGTTTTCAAAGGTTTTTTTTTTTTTTCTGGCCACTCTTCCATAAAGCCCCGCTCTGTGGAGTGTACTGCTTAAAGTGGTCCTATGGACAGATGCTCCCATCTCCGCTGTGGATCTTTGCAGCTCCTTCAGTGTTATCTTTGGTGTTTTTGTTGCATCTTTGATTAATCTCTTCCTTGCCCAGTCTGTGAGTTTTGGTGGGTGATCATCTCTTGTCAGGTTTGTATTGGTGCCATATTCTTTCCATTTTGCTATAATGGATTTAATGGTGCTCCCTGGGATATTCAAAGTTTGGGATATTTTTTATAACCCAACCCTGATCTACACTTCTCCACAACTTTGTCTCTGACCTGTTTGGAGGCTCCTTGGTTCTCATGTTGCTTGCATAGTAGTGTTGCAGAGTCAGGGTCCTTCCAGAACAGGTTGATTTATGAGCAATTCCAGCGTTATGGACGTGACACTTGAACTCAAAATGGCAACAAATGACCCAGTGCATGTTTTATTTTCTCCCAGTATTTAAACAGGTGTTGCATATTTTAAGGCTGTACCATACTGGAGAAGTGATAGAACAAGAACAATTCCCATAGTACATCTAGGGCATGCCAGAAAACGCCAATAAAAGATGCGTTATGGACGTGACAGAAAAAGTATCACTTTTCTTGGGTGACTGTACATTTTTATCAAACTCTGTGAAATTGTAAACCTAATGTCGAAATGGAGATATCCATTTGATAGAGGGGTCCAAGGTGAATATTAAAAAATCTTTGTTTAAAATATTTTGTATTTCATGCAGAGTTTCGGAAGGAAAAGTCAGCGTTATGGATGTGACGAAATTCCGTTATGGATGTGACGCGTCTGAAATAGACATGGCATATGTTTAGAAAATCAGCAATTTAACCACCATAACCCTTTGAAAAACTCTAAATATCAGTTAAAACTATCAAAGTTCTTAAATAATATTTAGGATGGCTATTGTTTTGCTGTTTTGTGGATTTTAGCATACATTTCTGTGGCTTGTGGCAATAATATAGAATTGTACATGATCAAAGTTGATTTTAGCTTGGGTTTTACATTATAAGAAAGAAAGACTGACAGTGACATATTAGGTTGGTTACAAATTGGTTCAACTTATTCACATCTGTAAAATACAGGCCTAGGTGATCTCTCTGGGAGTGGTTTTGATGTATTACATGTTGCTTTATTTTTGCATGGTGAGGTTGACATTTACATGGAATTGCCCATATACAGACATCATGTGACAGATCATGTGACACTTTGATTGCACACAGGTGGATCTTAATCAACTAATTATGTGACTTATGAACTGAATTGGTTGGACCAGCTCTTATTTAGGGGTTTCATACGAAAGGGGGTGAATACCTATGCACACTCCAGATTTTTTTTTCATCTTAATTATTGTTTGCGTCACAATAAAACAACAATTTTCACTTTTAAATTTGTAGGCATGTTGTGTAAATCAAATGGTGCCAACCCTCCAAAAATCCATTTTAATTCTATCTTGTAATGTGACAAAACAGGACAAACACCAAGGGGAATGAATATTTTTGCAAGACACTGTAATAGGCTTTTTGCAGCTAGAGGTCACGTGCTTGGATACCACCATACTGGAGAGCAAGCGTTCAGGTGAACAAAACCCTCGACAAGGTCAAGCACAAAAGTTTTAGTAGTTTATAACACTTAATCTCCTTACTTTTCAAGAAAAATTGTCAGAGTAGTTTCCCAAGTTTACTTTAGGCTCACTTTTACAGGGAAAAAAAAAAGGTTTTATTCTAAGCACACTGACTTTCAACAGTCGTTGTTTGGATCTTCGCAGTGAAACACCATGGCAATTTCGCAAGGTATGTACACCAAAAAAAATATCCTTGTAAAAGCACTTATTTTAATTATAATACCTCAAAGCATCTCCATAATAAAAGTTTTCAAGGTATATATTTGTTTTTGTAAGGTTTGGCTACATCTTGAAGATATAAACGAACAATTTACCATGATGATAACACATACTTATTGCAGCACATCAGTGGCTTATTGATCATTTTATGTGACGTGCTTTTGTTCGTTTTTATTCACTGAGAAAAGTGATCTTTTTAAACAGCAAGAATCGCGTTGCTGTGGCCGAGTTAGATTCAAAATTCATAAAAGTCTGTTGATTCGCGGATTTTGTTGCCAGTAAAAATAAAAAATAAAATCACATGGTTACAGAAAATTTCTGATTAGATTTTTAGAATGAGAAGCCTTTATTTGTCACATATACACATGCAGCTGATAAGGAGGAAAGAGCTGAGAGGAGGCGGGAAGCCAAGCTTGGTGTTATCACAGTAAATTGTTCATTCATATCTTCAAGTTGTTGCCAAATCTCACAAAAACAATGATACCCTTAGCAAAAAGAAGTTTAATCAAGTGTGCTACAAGTATACTTATTTTATACTAAAATCGAGGAAGTGTACTTGAAGGTTACTTCTTACAAACTAATTCTTGATACACTTACAACACAGTACAGGGAAGTATACTTGGTTTATACTGAACCAAGTATAAAAAAGTATAAGTAGACCTATATCAATACTAAGACTTACACTTATACATTACTGTAGCGCGAATAGCGTGTGGGGGGAGCACAGAGGACGGCAGGACAGAGATCAAGGGTTTTCACAAGGCTTTATTGCCGAACTTTTCAGTTTAACAATGTTTTTAACCCAAGTAGGCAGAGAGACACACACACACACTGTCGGCTCTGCCGGGGAAGAAGCTCCCTTCCGCTCTCCCTTTCCCTCCTTAAGTAGGGCGGTTTACTGGGGAGAACACACACAAAACACAGGTTAATGACACTCAGGTGAAGCGATTCTGCCACTTACCTTCCCCAACTCCGCCCTCCTGTCACAGACCGGCGCTTGACCACGCCCCCGCTGCCACATACCCCCACCGCCCGACTCAGGCCGGGCGCCCGTCCGGCCTGCAGCCGACTCCCCCCCCCCCCCTTGACGGGAGAGGAAGTCCGCCACGACCATCTGCGCCCCCGGCCTGTGGACCACCTTGAATTTGAAAGGTTGGAGCGCCAGATACCAACGGGTGATCCGCGCGTTGGCATCCTTCATGCGGTGGAGCCACTGGAGGGGCGCGTGGTCCGAACAGAGGGTGAAAGAGCGCCCCAGCAGGTAGTAACGGAGGGCGAGGACCGCCCACTTGATGGCCAGGCACTCTTTCTCGATAGTGCTGTAGCGCCCCTCGCGCACTGACAGCTTCCGGCTGATGTATAACACTGGGCGGTCCTCTCCCCCCACCTGCTGGGACAAAACGGCCCCCAGCCCTCTGTCCGACGCATCCGTCTGTAACAAAAAAGGGAGAGAGAAGTCAGGGGAGTGCAAAAGTGGCCCCCCACACAGTGCAGCCTTTACCTCAGAGAAAACCCGCTGGCACTGCTCCGTCCACTGGACCGGATCTGGCGCCCCCTTTTTAGTGAGGTCAGTCAGCGGGCTGGTGACGTCCGAATAATTAGGTATAAACCTACGATAATAGCCAGCCAGCCCCAGGAACTGCCTCACCCCCTTTTTGGTCTTGGGTCTCGGGCAGGCCGCAATCACTGCTGTCTTATTAATTTGGGGACGCACCTGCCCGTTACCCAAGTGGAAGCCCAGATACCGTACTTCCGCCCGCCCAATCGCACACTTCTTCGGGTTGGCAGTGAGCCCCGCCCGCCTCAGCGACCTAAGGACGGCCCTTAGGTGTTGCAGGTGCCGCTGCCAGTCATTACTATAAATAATGATGTCGTCTAGGTAAGCGGCCGCGTAGGTGGCGTGGGGCCGGAGGACCCGTTCCATCAGCCGCTGAAACGTAGCGGGCGCCCCAAACAGCCCAAATGGAAGTGTGACGAACTGGTGTAAGCCGAACGGTGTGGAAAAGGCCCTTTTCTCCCGGGATAATGGAGTCAAGGGGACCTGCCAATATCCCTTCGTCAAATCCAGTGTCGAGTAAAAGCGAGCCGTGCCTAGTCGATCGAGCAGCTCATCAATACGAGGCATCGGGTACGCGTCGAATTTAGACACTGCGTTGACTTTTCTATAGTCCACACAGAACCGGACCGAGCCGTCGGCCTTAGGAACTAAGACCACCGGGCTGCTCCAGTCACTGTGGGACTCCTCGACGATGCCCATTTCGAGCATGGCCTGAAGTTCTTCCCGAACTACCTTTTTTTTGTGTTCGGGTAATCGATAAGGACGGCTGCGCACTACCACCCCCGGGGGCGTCTCTATGTGGTGTTCTATGAGGTTAGTGCGACCGGGCAGGGGCGAGAATACATCCGAAAACTCGGCCTGCAACTGGGCGACCTCCGTGAGTTGGGTCGGGGAGAGGTGGTCTCCACAGGGGACCGGAGAGGTACGAGATGCCAATGTCCCTTTTTGGACCTCCGGCCCCAGCTCCGCCTTCTCCGGAACTACCGACACCAACGCCACGGGGACCTCCTCTTTCCAGAGTTTTAACAGATTGAGGTGGTAGATCTGTAGCGCCCCCTCCCTGTCCGTTCGCCTAACCTCATAGTCGACGTCCCCGACTCGCCGTGTGACCTCAAAGGGTCCTTGCCACTTGGCGATTAATTTGGAGCTCGACGTGGGCAACAGGACGAGTACTTTATCTCCCGGAGTGAACTCTCTAAGGCGCGTGCCCTTGTTGTACAGGCGGGTTTGCCGTTCCTGGGCCTGGCGCAAATTCTCCTGAGTTAGGTGGGTGAGCGTGTGGAGTTTTGCGCGCAGATCCATAACGTACTGAATTTCGTTTTTGCTCTGTGAAGGTCCCTCTTCCCAATTTTCCCGCAGTACATCTAAGATGCCGCGCGGCTTACGCCCATATAATAATTCAAATGGGGAGAACCCCGTGGAGGCTTGGGGGACCTCTCGCACTGCAAACAGCAAGGGTTCGAGCCACTTATCCCAGTTACGTGCGTCCTCACTTACGAATTTTTTGATAATATTCTTGAGGGTGCGATTGAACCGTTCAACTAAACCGTCCGTCTGTGGGTGATAAACGCTGGTGCGGATCGGCTTAATACCCAGTAGCCCATACAGTTCGCTCAGTGTTCGTGACATAAACGAGGTGCCCTGGTCAGTCAGAATCTCTTTCGGGATTCCAACCCGGGAGATGACGTGGAAGAGGGCCTCTGCAATACTGCGTGCTGAGATATTGCGAAGAGGCACCGCTTCCGGGTATCGCGTTGCATAGTCCACCAGAACCAATATAAAGCGGTACCCACGTGTTGACCGGTCTAATGGCCCGACGAGATCCATCCCAATTCTTTCGAACGGGGTCTCAATTAATGGTAGGGGGCACAAGGGCGCTCTTGGAATGGCCGCTGGATTTACTAACTGGCATTCGCGGCACGCCGTACACCACTTACGGACGTCGCCGCGAATCCCCGGCCAATAGAATCGGGCCATTATCCGGGCGAGTGTCTTATCCTGCCTGAGGTGTCCAGCCATGGGATTAAAGTGAGCCGCCTGGAATACCAATTCCCGGCGGCTCTTTGGAATTAACAACTGGGTGACCCGCTCTTTCGTCTGAGTGTCCTGCGTCACTCGGTATAACCTATCCTTCAAAATGGAAAAATAGGGGAAGGGCGGGGTGGCGTTCGGCGGGAGCGTTTGACCATCGATTACTCTCACTTGGTCAAACGCGTGTCGCAGAGTCTCGTCTCGCGTTTGTTCCAGTGGGAAATCCGCGAGGGATTCCCCAATAGAAAGAGGAGGGGCCGGGGGCTCCTCACTCTGTCGCGGAGATGACGTAGACGGCTCTGCGACCGCCGCTCCAGCCAAAGCGACACCGGGACCCTCCCCTATCAACCGGCAGGACCCACTCTTTACTAGGCGTGCCATCAAACCCCGAAATCCCAGCCAATCAGTCCCCAAGATCAAAGAGTGGGTAAGGCGAGGATTAACCGCCGCCTTCACTATTGATTTTGCCCCTCTGAAATATATGTGGACCGACACCAACGGGTAGCTGTGAATATCCCCGTGCACACACAACACCTTCACCCCTTGTGCTCCCCCCAATGCCTCGTCTTGCACCAGGCTTTGGCGGATTGAGGTCTGATTGCAACCTGAATCCACCAACGCCTGATATGTAGCCCCTTGTACACTTACCGGTATGCGATACGCTCCGGCCCGATCGAGGGCAGCCTCTGGCGCGTCGGGGATCCGCACCACCGCCCCTACCTCCATCGCTGCACACTGTTGCTGCAGGTGGCCCGGTTCCCCGCAGCGCCAGCAAACCGGCCCAGGCCTTCCCTCTGCAGCTGTGTTCTGAGGCTCACTCACCTGAGGGGGGGAGAGACAGACACAGAAGGGAGAAACGGGAGGGCACCACGGGTGCGGCGGGCCGGCTGGGGTGGAGCCGGCTCCCGCCTCCGTGGTGGGGGAATGGGGCGAGGACGAGACACGGGAGGAGGGGGGAGAGAAAGAGAGAGAGGAGAGGAGAGAGAAGACGATGTCGGTGGTTGTCCTGCCGCCGGAACAGCCGCCAGATGATCCTCCGCCAGTCCCACGGCCTGATCCAGCGACGCCGGGCGGTGGCACTGGACCCACTCCGCGGTTCCGGCTGGTAAGCGGGCGGTGAACTGTTCCAGCGCCACCTGGTCGATGATTCCCTCGGCGTCGCGATCTTCGGCCCTCAGCCACTGCCAGCAGGCGTCCCGGAGCTGCTGGCCGAACACGAACGGGCTGCCGACTTCCTCCATCCGCAGCGCTGAAGCGCTGGCGCTGCTGCTCCGGCGTGCGCCCCACGCGCTGGAGGACAGCCCGGCGAAGGTCGGCGTAGGCCAGCCGGCGATTGGCGGGGAGCTGTAGTGCGGCCAACTGCGCCTCTCCCGTCAGGAGGGGGAGGAGGCGCGCCGCGCGCTGCTCCATCGGCCACCCCGAGGCTTCTGCGACCTGCTTGAACAACGTGATGAAAGCCTCAGGGTCATCCTGCGGGCCCATCTTAGTTAAGGTGAGGGGAGACGGGCCCGCGGCCGGGGCGCTGGTGGACCCCGCCGACGCGAGGAGACGCCGGAACGCCTCTCGATCTTCCTGTTGAGCCAGCACCGGGGCTTCGAAGCGGAGCTCCTGCTCCTTCCGGAGCGTGACGAGTGCCTGGTGCTGGCTCTGCTGAGCCGTGGCGAGGGCGTGGACCAAGTCCGCGAACGGGGAGGATTCCATGGGGCTGCAGGACTGATGCTCCACCATCTCCTGGGTTTCGGCACCACTGTAGCGCGAATAGCGTGTGGGGGGAGCACAGAGGACGGCAGGACAGAGATCAAGGGTTTTCACAAGGCTTTATTGCCGAACTTTTCAGTTTAACAATGTTTTTAACCCAAGTAGGCAGAGAGACACACACACACACTGTCGGCTCTGCCGGGGAAGAAGCTCCCTTCCGCTCTCCCTTTCCCTCCTTAAGTAGGGCGGTTTACTGGGGAGAACACACACAAAACACAGGTTAATGACACTCAGGTGAAGCGATTCTGCCACTTACCTTCCCCAACTCCGCCCTCCTGTCACAGACCGGCGCTTGACCACGCCCCCGCTGCCACAATTACTTTAATACTAAAACTTATACTTGGACCTAAGTATACTTTGTAAATCTTTTTGCCACAAAATAGGAATGCTTAGCATATATCTTGCTTCAAGAGCACAATAAGGTCAACTCATTAATTGACTCAACGTTTAATTTATATATTTATACTATATGTATATATTATATTTATAATTTATATTACATTATATTTTATATATATATTATATTTATAATTTATATTACATTAGCTGAGCTATACAGCTGGTAAGTGATTAGGGAATCCAACCTGATCAGAGGGCCCCTCTCACCCCCTCCATCACTCCTTCCAACTGCTCCCATCAGGCTGGCGCTACAATGTACCACTATAAACAAAAAGTCCTTCATCCCCTCTGCAGCAGCCTTACTCAACAGCACATGATGAACATTACCAGCCAACCCAACCGTCAACATGCATGTCTTGTTTAATGTCTTATTATAATTCTGGAGATTAACACTTAGTCATTATGTGTACTGAATTGCATTATCTTCATGTACCTTACACTTCATCATACACAAAAACAGGAAAACAGAAAAAAGTTTGGCTTGACTTTATTTATTTAACTAGTCCCTTTCAAAAGGGTTTGGCAATGGTGTTATGTACAGTGTGTCAGCTGTTTCAACAAGGACACATTTTGTTTTGATCATGTCAGGCGAGACAGCATGAACAGTTTCAGTTTTTTGAACATCATATACTAAATGACTTTGTACATTTATTTGCGAATCTTTACATACAGGCCTGCCTGATTTACTAAGTACGTCAACTAAAACACAACATAGTTTGTGACATGGACAAAAAGCAGAGATTTCATGTGAACATATTTGTTTAAAAACAACCAATTCTATAATACAACAAAATGTACCATCTTTCAAGTATGCAGCACTGTTGAATCTCTTCTTTAGTCTGTCATAGGTTTTACTGTGGTACGTAACTCCATCAACCAAAAAACGGTTGTAAGACCAAAAGCAGTTACTTAGTTTCCCACACAACTTTTCAATGGCAAGCCTATATGACATTTTTATACTGGTTTCCCTTAGCAAAAAGTAGTATACTTAAAGTTCATTTTGTAAAGTATTCTGAAGTGTAAGTATAAGTATATCAAGTGTACTACAGGCCATGTACTTCAAGTGTACTAGAAAGCATACTAATTTAATACTTCTTCGGACTAAATTGGAACATTTTAAGTTTATGAAAGTATACTTCAAAGTTACTTTTAAGTTAGCAAAAGTACTCTTTAAGTACTCTCATCTATACTATATCTATACTGTAAATGTACTTGGTATATCCCTCTTGTATACTTACAGTATATAACTAGTACAATGGCAGTACATAAATAAGTGTACTTATGATATACTTCAAGTACACAATAGGGATATACCAAGTGCATTGATAGTATATAAATGAGTATACTTGAAAGTGTACTTTTGTAAACTTAAAACGGACTTGAAAGTATACTTTTATAAACTTAAAATGTTCCAATTTAGTCCGAAGAAGTATTAAATTAGTATGCTTTCTAGTACACTTGAAGTACATGGCCTGTAGTACACTTGATATACTTATACTTACACTTCAGAATACTTTACAAAATGAACTTTAAGTATACTACTTTTTGCTAAGGGTATACTTTGAAAACTTTTATTATGGAGCTGCTTTGAGCTGTTAGAATTAAAATAAGTGTTTTTACAAGGTTTTTTTTTTATGTAAATCGTAGGTGCTAAAGAAGGCAACTGGACTTGCTTGAAATCCTCAAAGATGTTTCACCTCTCATCCGAAAGGCCTCAAGACAAAAGTGAAGAAGCGTTTTGGATGAGAGATGAAACGTCTACAGGGATTGCAAGCAAGTCCAGTTGCCTTCTTTAGCACCGATGGTTTCCGATGAGCTGGATGACTGAGAACCGTCACAGACTTTTTTCGGTGGACATACCTTGTGAAGTCGCCATGTCGTTTAGCCGCGAAGATCCAAAAGCCATCTGTTAAGTCAATGCCTTCGCGATAAAATAATTTTATCCTGTCAAAATGACTCTCAAGTAAATGTAGAAAACTATATTGACAATTCTTCTAGAAAATGAAAGATATTAAGTGCTATAAACTGCTGAAACGTTTGTGCTTGACCTTGTCGAGGGTTTTGTTTACCTGGAAGCTTGCTCTCCAGTATGGCATTGCGATGTGGTATCCAAGCATGTGACCTCTAGCTGCAAAGAGCCTATTTAAAAGATATGAATATAAAATATCCATCCATTATCCATAACCGCTTATCCTGTGCAGGGTCGCAGGCAAGCTGGAGCCTATCCCAGCTGACTATGGGCGAGAGGCAGGGTACACCCTGGACAAGTCGCCAGATCATCACAGAGCTGACACATACAGACAAACAACCATTCACACTCACATTCACACCTACGGTCAATTTAGAGCCACCAATTAGTCTAACCTGCATGTCTTTGTACTGTGGGGGAAACCGGAGCAAACCCACACAGACACGGGGAGAACATGCAAACTCCACACAGAAAGGCCCCTGTTGGCCACTGGGCTTGAACCCAGAACCTTCTTGCTGTGAGGCGACAGTGCTAACCACTACACCACCGTGTTGCCAGTATAAAATATGAATATATGCGCACATTTAATCAGAGCCATTTTGTCATTTTGACACAGTGGTCATTTGGCCAAAACAGTGAAACTCTTCATAATGGAGGGAAAAATACATGGTACACATGGTATTTAGGGGCAGCATGGTGGTGTCGTGGTTAACACCATTGCCTCACAGCAAGAAGGCTCTGGGTTTGAACCTCATGGCTGACGGAGGCCTTTCTGTGTTGAGTTTGCATGTTGTCCCTGGGTTTGTGTGGGTTTCCTCCGGATGCTCTGGTTTCCCCCACAGTTCAAATACATGCCTTTGGTTAACTGGCTACTCTAAATTGCTCATGGGTTTGAATAGTTGAGAGGAGAAAGCCTTTATAATAATCCGGTAGAAGGCAACAGGTGGCCACGACTGTAATTCTTGCTTAGAAACTTTGTGGCCATATCACTGCTGTGAGATGCCAAAGAGATAGATAGAGGTTATTCATACTAAACCTTTCACACTTTTAATTTCAGGATGTAATCTCCGAGTGCTCTATTATTCTCCTCATTTTAGTGCTGGGAAGTTTAACATCCTGTTTGGAACACATTCAGTCTCCATTGTAAGGATAATTATACTCACAGGAAACAATCGAGACTGCTGAAGCTTCCTGGCACACTTTACAGATTTCCTTACACACACACAGATTGTACACATCTCTTTGTCTTTTCTCATCCTTAGCTGCAGAGGCATATAGTGAGAATTCCAACACAGACAGTAAAGGACTCTTAATTTGGATTTTCTACGTTTTCATCGATTAATTTTTACACACATTAATTCATCCTTGAAATGAAAATGTTGTTCATGGATTGCATTAAAATGATAAAAGTATTATTTCCGATCATTAATTTAAGGCAGCATGTTTTTCACTGTATGGCTTCTGATCGAGATCGATGAAAGGCCCCTGTTTTTGCTATGCACTATTAATACCATTTATTGTTCACATTGCTCTTGCTATACACCTTCCCATATTTATTAGCTTAATTAGCCTCGTAGTCCCAGTGCAAAACTAAAGATGCAAATTTACACCGATCAGCCCTCACATTAAAACCACTAAGAGGTGAAGTGAATAACACTGATTATCTTGTTACAGAGGCACCTGTCACTGGTGTGGGATATATTAGGCAGCAAAAGTACAGTTAGTTGTTGAAACCGATGTGTTGGAAGCAAGAAAAATGGGCAAGTGTAAGGATCTGAGTGACTTTGAAAAGGGCCAGATTGTGATGGCTAGATGGCTGGGTCTGAGCATCTCCAAAATCTCACATCCTGTGGGGTGTTCCTGGTATGCAGTGGTTAGTACCTACCAAAACTAGTCCAAGGAAGGACAACCGGTGAACCAGTGACAGAGTCATGGGTATTGAAGGCTCATTAATTCACATGGGGCACTAAGGCTGGCCCATGAAGGCTAGACTGAGTCAGGCCATCATCAAAACATTAGGTCTTTTGGGGTGTTTCCTGGATGCAGTGGATAGTACCTACCAAAAGTGGTCCAAGGAAAGACAACTGGTGAACCAGTGACTGGGTCATGGATGTTGAAGTCTCACTGATTCACATGGGGCACGAAGGCTAGCCCATGAAGGCTAGACTGGGTTAGGCCGTCATCAAAACATTAGGTCTTTTGGGGTCTTCCCCGGATGCAGTGCATAATACCTACCAAAAGTGGTCCAAGGAAGGATAACTGGTGAGCCAGTGACTGGGTCATGGCTAATTGATGCATGTTGGGAATGAAGGCTTGCCTATGCAGCAGTGGAAGAAATTGGCCTGGTCTGATGAATCACATTTTCTTTTACATCATATGGATGGCCAGGTGCACATACACGGAGAAGAGCTGGCACAAGATGCACTATGGAGAGAAGGCAAGCTGGCAGAGGCAGTGTGATGCCCAGGGCAAAGTTCTACTGGGAAACCTTGGGTCCTGGCATTCATGTGGATGCTACTTTGACACATATCACCTACCTAAACATTGTTGTAGACCAAGTACATCCCTTCATGACAACAGTATTCCCTAATGACAATGGCCTCTTTCAGCAGGATAATGTGCCCTGCCATACTGGAACACTTGTTCAGGAATGGTTTGAGGAACATCACAAAGAGTTCAAGGTGTTGACTTGATGTCCAAATTCCCCAGATCTCAATCCGATCAAGCATCTGTGGGATGTGCTGGAAAAATAAGCCAAATCCATGAAGGTCCTTACAAATAGACTACTTTGAAACTTACAGGATTCAAAGGATCTGTTGGTAGCATCTTGGTGCCAGATACCACAGTACACCATCAGAGGTCCTGTGAAGTCCATGCCTTGATGGGTCAGAGCTGTTTTGGTGGCACAAGGGGAACCTAGATAATATTAGGCAGGTGGTTTTCATGTTCTAGCTGATTGTTGTGTTTACTATTCGTATTATTCCTATTATTATATACACAGTTCTCATTATACTTTTATCATGCAAGTTATAAGGCAGTTAAAACCCAGTCAGGAGAAAACTTGATTTTTCATCGTTTTAGGCCATTTGTCAGAATTCAGTCGCTACAACATCTGACGCATTTTCCCGAACCACCACACATTTATACTATACGACATAGGTATTATTCATTATTCTATCCACATTCACTGGATATGAGCAACCGCACGCTCTGATTGGCTGCTCTACTACAAGGCTATCAGCTCATATACCATGAGTAGAGAAAAACAAAATGGTGGAGCGTGTTGCTGAACCTACCGAGGACAAAATAAAAACTCAAAAATAAAACCCCCAAAAATACAAAAAAAGCAACAAAATATAGAGTGAAAGTATTTGATAGTAAGAACATATCTTTTTTTATTTTTAAAGAATTATTATTATAGCATTATTCACAAATTGCTACTGTCATTTCACCAGTTTGTTTACATTCTTCATCTTTAAGCATTAAAATTTGCTGATTTTTTTTAGATTGGTTCAAAAGCTCAAAGAAGTTTGAAAATTACATAACTAAAATGTCCAAGGAATAATTAAATAAATGTCTAAAACTATTCTATACCTCGGCATGACACCGAGATGGCACTTTCTACAAAAAAACCCCACTAAAATCAATGTGTCCAGCCATCCATAAGTGTTTAGGAAGCCCGCCTAAGCAGAAATTATTTTGTCGGACGTTTTGTATAAAATTTTTATTTATTGAATTTGCAAAAAGTAAAAATAGAAATGCTGTTTTTCAAAATCTAGTGAATGTGGAGAGAATAAAACAATTATTCCACGAAATCGAGTCATACATGGCTTATAGCCAACTCGGTGCTATGCGCCTCATCAGCTAACAGCTCATGTACGACGAGATTGAGTGGAATAACTGTTAAGTATTCCTAATATTCTGACTGTATATTAGGTGTCACAGTGGTGCTGCCTCACAGCTTCAAGAGCATGGGTTGAGTCCTGAACTCAGGTTGCTGTCTGTGTGGAGTTTCTGTGCATGTAATTCTTGTAGGTTTCCTCCTGGTTCTCTAGTTTCCTCCCATAAACATGCTGGTATGTGGATTGGTTCCTCGAAATTGCCCCTAGTCTGGATGTATGTAGAATGTATGGGTATGGTACCTTGTGATGCACCGCCATCACATTTATGGTGCATTCCAGGCTCATGCTTAGTGTTCCTGGGATAAGCTCCAGATATACCAACACCCTGACAAGGTTAAAGATGAATGAACGACATGTATTTTACACCCTGGACCTACATACATACTATTCATAGTACAGTATTTCTATTAAAAACTGCATACTATTCACCCTTCAAGATGCAATTGTCCTTTCAGGGCAATTTATTTAGTTTCTTTTCTATTCTGCTGGGAATATCCAGCATATTTACAATAGTTATTGAATCTTGTTCCATCTACATGTAGAGTTATAACCGAATTTATTCTAGCCACATTCCCTGGATATGAGCAATCGCATGCTCATTGGCTACTATACTACTAGGATATCAGCTCATATATCGTGAGTAGAGAAAAACAAAATGGTGGCGCGTCGCTGAACCAACCGAGGACGAAATAAAAACTATTCGAAAACAGAACACAAAAAAATATTAAGTATTTAAAAGAAACAGAAGTAGCTAAAAGAAAAAATAGTTTTGTTCCCCCCCCCAGAATCTCCTATTCCACTCTCCAGCCCAGTCAGTGGCAGTGAGGCATCTTTAAGAAGAAGAAAACCCCCAAAACTAAAAAAGCAACAAACTTTTATTCCACATTATTTGATGGTAAGAACATATTTTTATTTTTCAAGAATTATTATAGCATTTTTCACAAATTGCTACTGTCATTTCACCGTTTTGTTTACATTCTAAGCAGAAATGATTTTGCCGGACGTTTTGTATAAAGTTTTTATTTATCAAATTTGCAAAAAATAAAAATACTGTTTTTCAAAATCCAGTGAATGTGTATAGAATAAAACAGTTATTCCACTCAATCTCATCATACATGGCTTATAGCCAAGTTGCCTCGTCAGCTATCAGCTCATGTACGACTTAATTTCGTGGAATAATTGTTAAATGTACAGTTGTGGTCAGACGTTTACATACAGTGACATGTATGTCATCTTGAATATGAATGTCATGGCAATATTTGGGCTTTCAGTAATTTCTTTGAACTGTTCTTTTTCTGTGGCAGAATGATTGTACAGCATACATCTTTAATTTAAAGAAAAAAAAAAGGCCACTAGAATTTGATGCACAAGTTTTAATTTAAATTTTCTTTGGGTTTTCTGAAATCAACCCAGGGTCAAAATTATACATACAGGATCAAAAATTTACATATGCTCACTTAGATTATGAATTCAGAGGTGCTGAAACTGTTAGGATTGATGGAGGTGTGGTGAAGTTAGGATCCAAGAGCAGAACACAGACAGTAATCCAATAAATATGATTTAATTCAGGGAAGAAAGGGCATGGAAAAAAGGTAAAGAAACAGGACAAAAAAAAAAAATGGCAAAAATAGTCCAGACAAAATGAGACAAACAACTTGACAAAAACATGACAGGCAAAGACAAAAACCCTAGTGCAAAAAACCATGCACCAGAAATAACCCTTAGTGCAAGAAACCATGAACCAGAAATAACCCTTTGTGCAAAAAAACATTAACCAGAAGAACGCTAGTGCAAAAAAAAGCATGAACAAGAAAAAGTCACTAGAGAGAAAACCCATGAGAAGCAAGAGCAGCGCCCTGTGATGACCTGGCGACTTGTCCAGGGTGTACCCCGCCTTTCGCCCGTAGTCAGCTGGGATAGGCTCCAGCTTGCCTGCAGAAGGATAAAGCGGCTAGAGATGATGAGATGAGATGAGATGAGATGAGCAAGAGCAGCACAGAAACAGCTAGAGAAGCAAACAAGACATTCTGGCAAAGTCAGAGTCTGAGAACGGCCTTTAAATAAGCAGCAGTAAAAACCAGGAAGTGAGTTCAGGAGAGAACGAATTCCTGTTCCAGATCCGGATCGGCGCTGGCGTGAGAGATCCATAATCTCCGGAGTGGATATCCGGGACGGAGCATGACAGAAACTTCCAAAATGTCTTTTATCTTGCCATGGCCAAGGTCTCTTAACTTCCTGTTAGTGATCATGATTGACTACAGCTAGTAGCTTCTCTGTGCCTTCATAAAAAGGGTTTGTTTACAGCACTCATTGGATTGACCAACACGATAAAATGGGAAAGTCCAAGGAGCTCAGTGCAAATCTAAGAGGATCGCATATATACACAACTCCGAAATGTCTCTTGGAGCCATTTCTAAACAACTGCAAATTCCAAGATCAGTTCAAACAATTCTATCAAAGTTATTGTGAGGTGTAGTCACTTTGCCAAGCCACTTTGCTTCAAGAAAACCCAAACTGCCACCCTCACCTGAAAGGAAATTGGTTTGGATGGTCAGGAACAACCCAGGAACCACCATGGCACAGCCCTGCCATGAACTGGAAGCTGATGGATCACTGTGTACAATTCAGATCACCATGGATTAAGAGGCTGCTATCCAAGAAATAACCTCCTGCTCCAAAATTGACACCTTCAAATTCAAACTTATGCACCAAATTCTAGTGTTTTTTTTTAATTAAAGTTGTATGCTGTACATTCTACAACAGAAAAAGAACAGTTCAAAGAAATTACTGAAAGCCAAAATATTGCCATGACATTCATATCCAGGATGACATTCATGTTACTGTATGTAAACTTCTGACCACAACTGTATTAATGATACAGACTTATGTGGCTTACTTGGTATGTGTTAGTGGATGTGTGTTGGGTCTGTAAAAATGCAAACACACTTATTCAAGTTGTGGTGCCAGACATTAACGAATTGAAACACTTGAAGGGAATTAATTTGGCTGCTTCTGAGTCTGATTAATGTGATTGATGTCGAAGCCCTGGATATGAATGCCAAGTAACATTACACACTGACTTCCTGTGTAAATCACATCCAGATCCAGATTGAATTAAGAGTTCCAGCTCCCTTCATTTTATGAGCTCATTTATAGTTCAAGAATATTAATATGGAAGTCTTAGGACATGAATCATAAAGTTCTGGCTTCATTTTTATTTGTTCGGGAATGACTCCGGTGTGTGTATTTCATACATATGTGTCAAAGAACTCTCATGAACTACAAGGAGGAATATATCAGTATTTTGATATTCCTTCTGTTTGGTGTGTATTTGATGATGATGATGATGATAATTGTAGAGAGAGCTGTCTAACATGTCGCTCCCGTAGGTGTTTGATCGGGTTGAGATCTGGTGTCTGTGAAGGCCATAGCACACGATTTACATCATTTTCATCCTCCAAGCCAGTGTTTCTCAAACTTTTTCAGACCAAGGACCACTTTATCCATAAAAAAAAAAAAATATGCAGACCACATAACCCCCTAAATATCCCGAACAAAAAAAAAAAAAAATGAGCCTACTTCAACAGTATATAACAAATTACACACTAATGAAATTACAGTTTTACAAATAGTATAGTCAACTCACTCATTGTTGTCCTTACAGTTGTGGTCAAAAGTTTACATACAGTGACATGAATGTCATCCTGGATATGAATGTCATGGCAATATTTGGGCTTTCAGTAATTTCTTTGAACTGTTCTTTTTCTGTGGCAGAATGTACAGCATACATGTTTAATTAAAAAAAAACACTAGAATTTGGTGCAGAACTTTTAATTTTCTTTGGGTTTTCTGAAATTAACACAGGGTCAAAATTATACATAGTCAAAATATACATCCAGAGTCAAAAATATACATATAGCACACCTAATATTTGGGTAAAATGTTTCTTCAAAAGATTCACCTTGACCAAACATTTTTCGTTTACCATGAACAAGCTTCTGGCAGAATTCTGGTTGGATATTTCACGACTCTTCATGGTAAAATTGGTAGTGTTCAATTAAATTTGTATTTTTTCTTGGCATGGACTCGACTTATAAGCACGGTCCATACATTTTCAATAGGGTTGAAGTCGGGACTTGTTTTAAGCTTAATGCTAGCCTGCTTTATCCTCCACAACCAGCTCTGATGCATGTTTGGGTTCATTGTCCCGTTGTAACTCCCAAGTCATGTTCAAGTTTCTGATGGTTTATGCTGAAGAATTCTGAGGTAGTCCTCCTTCTTCATTATTCCATCCACTTTGTGCAATGAACCAGTTCCACTGGCAGCAAAACAGCCCCAGAGCATGATGATCCTACCACCACCAGCTGGCACAGTGTCCCTCTGTACATGGTGGTCATTGTGGCCAAACAACTCAATCTTTTTCTCATCTGACCATACAGTTTTCCTCCAGAAGGCATTTTTCTTTGTCTGTGTGGTCAGCTTCAAACTTTAGTTAAGCTTGAAGGTGTCAATTTTGGAGCAGGGGGTTATTTCTTGGATAGCAGCCTCTTAGTCCATGGTGATCTGAACTGTCGACAGTGATCCATCAGCTTCCAGTTCATGGCAGGACTGTGCCATGGTGGTTCCTAGGTTGTTCCTGACCATCCAAACCAATTTCCTTTCAGCTGAGGATGACAGTTTGGGTTTTCTTAAAACAAAGTGGCTTGGAAAAGTGACTACACCTCACAATAACTTGCATACAATTGTTTGATCTTGTAATTTGCAGTTGTTTAGAAATGGCTCTAAGAGACATTCCGGAGTTGTGTATTTCTGTGATCCTCTTTCTCAGATCTGCACTGAGCTCCTTGGACTTTCCCATTTTACTGTGTGTCGGTCAATCCAATGAGTGCTGTAAACAAACCCTTTTTATGAAGGCACAGAGAAGCTACCAGCTGTAGTCAATCATGATCACTAACAGGAAGTTAAGAGACCTCAGCCTTGGCAAGATAAGAGACATTTTGGAAGTTTCAGCACCTCTGAATTAATAATCAAAGTGAGCGTATGTACATTTTTGACCCTGTGCTGATTTCAGAAAACCCAAAGAAAATTAAAACTTGTGAACCAAATTATAGTATTTTTTTAATTAAAGGTGTATGCTGTACAATCATTCTGCCACAGAAAAAGAACAGTTCAGAGAAATTACTGAAAGCCCAAATATTGCCATGACATTCATGTCACTGTATGTAAACTTCTGACCACAACTGTATCTTAATGGGAAGAATGGTGCTGCTTATTCTGATACATCAGTGAAGCAATGTCTGGCTCCAAACTGGACAGTTTTAATCTCATATTTGGGGCCACATTGATCCGGTTGCGCTGCTTTCTTTTCTCAAACAAAGAATCATCATGTCTTTGCACTTTGCCCTCGCTCGTGTCGGATGTTTCTTATGCTTTTCTTTTGACTGACCTGGTCTTCAGCTACCGACCCATTATCTTTTTGACAGTTTGATGCCAAGTCTGATTTGGTTACTCGTAGTTTCTCCGCATTCCACATTCCTTCCACATTCAGTGGTGACCTTGATTATGAAAGTGTAACCTAAACTGACGTAGCTATAGGCAGTGACGCAAAACTGTCGGTTTGCTTAATGTCAGACAAATTCAAATAATAGGCTAAGATTTGAATTTACATAGGACTTTATTCAGTATAGAAAACAACTCATCTGTGCTACTCAGAATTTGCTTTTGGAGTCACATAGGCCAGAGTTTCTCAACCACTGGGCCGCGAAGAGCCCCCCCCAAAAAAACCCAACCTAAATATCAACAGGTCAATTGGGTCTTCTGTACATATCTGTTGAAGTATGGCTTGTGGTTTATTCATTCATCTTCTGTAACCACATGGTCAGGATCACAATGGATCCAGAGTCTATCCCAGGAATGTTGGGCGTGAGGTGGGAACACACCCTGGATGAGACACTAGTCCACACACACTCTCACTCATTCACACCTGGGGCAATTCAGAGTAACCAGTTCACCTACTGGTATGGGGTTGTTGTTTTGTTGCTTGTTTGTTTTTTTGGGGGGGTTGATGTAGGAAGAAACCACATTCAAGAAATCCATCCATCCATTCATTATCTGTAGCCGCTTATCCTGTTCTACAGGGTCGCAGGCAAGCAGCCTATCCCAGCTGACTATGGGTGAGAGGCCGGGTACGCCCTGGACAAGTCGCCAGGTCATCGCAGGGCTGACACAGAGACAAACAACCATTCACACTCACATTCACACCTACGGTCAATTTAGAGCCCCCAATTAGCCTAACCTGCATGTCTTTGGACTGTGGGGGAAACCGGAGCACCCAGAGGAAACCCACGCAGACACGGGGAGAACATGCAAACTCTGCACAGAAAGGCCCTCGTCGGCCGCTGGGCTCAAACCCAGAACCTTCTTGCTGTGAGGTGACAGTGCTAACCACTACACCACCACCCCCATTCAAGAAATCAAAGTGCATGAATAATTACATACAGTTGTGGTCAGAAGTTTACATACAGTGACATGAATGTCATCTTGGATATGAATGTCATGGCAATATTTGGGCTTTCAGTAATTTCTTTGAACTGTCCTTTTTCTGTGGCAGAATGATTGTACAGCATACCATACATCTTTTTAAAAAAAACACTAGAATTTGGTCCATAAGTTTTAATTTTCTTTGCTTTTTTTTAAATCAACACTGGGTCAAAATTATACATACAGGGTCAAAAATTTACATACACTCACTTAGATCATTAATTCAGAGGTGCTGAAACGTCCAAAATGTCTTTTATCTTGCCAAGGCTGAGGTCTCTTAACTTCCTGTTAGTGATCATGATTGACTACAGCTGGTAGCTTCTCTGTGCCTTCATAAAAAGGGTTTGCTTACAGCACTTATTAGACTGACCAACACAGTA